>NW_026290989.1:100000-105000 GCF_023373465.1 Oncorhynchus keta
TCCTTTACCTCCCTCATCCCCTCCCCTCTCCTTTACCTCCCTCATCCCCTCCCCTCTCCTTTACCTCCCTCATCCCCTCCTCTCTCCTTTACCTCCCTCATCCCCTCCTCTCTCCTTTACCTCCCTCATCCCCTCCTCTCTCCTTTACCTCCCTCATCCCCTCCTCATCCCCTCCTCTCCTTTACCTCCCTCATCCCCTCCTCTCTCCTTTACCCCCTCCTCTCTCCTTTACCTCCCTCATCCCCTCCTCTCTCCTTTACCTCCCTCATCCCCTCCTCTCTCCTTTACCTCCCTCATCCCCTCCTCTCTCCTTTACCTCCCTCATCCCCTCCTCTCTCCTTTACCTCCCTCATCCCCTCCTCTCTCCTTTACCTCCCTCATCCCCTCCTCTCTCCTTTACCTCCCTCATCCCCTCCTCTCTCCTTTACCTCCCTCATCCCCTCCTCTCTCCTTTACCTCCCTCATCCCCTCCTCTCTCCTTTACCTCCCTCATCCCCTCCTCTCTCCTTTACCTCCCTCATCCCCTCCTCATCCCCTCCTCTCTCCTTTACCTCCCTCGTCAAAGAAGAAGATTGTATTTGTGGACAACCACACAGACAGGTTTTACACTAGTGCTCCAAAAGCTCATTCATGGATGAAGTAAATATTATCTCTGGTGGACCGGGTCAGAAACATGACCACTGATCAACCACCATGGATACAGACACAGTAGAGAAGAGATGTTGAACACACACAGAACACACACACACACACACACACACACACACAACACACACACACACACAACACACACACACACCTGCACACAGAACACACACACACCTGCACACAGAACACACACACACACAACACACACACACACCCGCACACAGAACACACACACACACACACACACACACACCTGCACACAGAACACACACACACCCGCACACAGAACAACACACACACACACACACACACACACACACACACACACACACACACACACACACACACACACACACACACACACACACACACACACACACACACAGAACACACACCCCATGTGACCTCACTTTCTCCCTAACCCCGGCAGAGGAATAACTAACTGCAGTTGTGTGTGTGTTGTTTAAACACGCCGTCCATCTCTCCCACCTGTCTGCAGATATCCTTGGCCTCCTCAGAGAACTTGTCAGAGTATTCCTCGGGGTCTTCTCGCACTCGTCTGTCCACCTCTTCTCTCTTCACTCGTTCTTTACGCCGGCGGAAGGGCGACTGACCCTGGATCATCTCAAACACCAGACAGCCCAGACCCCACCAGTCAGGACTGAAGGAGTAGGACTCATTCTGGATCACCTCTGGGGCTGACGGAGAGACGGATGAGAGAGAGAAGGAGAGATGGATGAGAGAGAGAAGGAGAGATGGATGAGAGAGAGAAGGAGAGAGAGAGAGAGAGAGAAGGAGAGAGAGAGAAGGAGAGATGGATGAGAAGGAGAGACGGATGAGAGAGAAGGAGAGATGGATGAGAAGGAGAGATGGATGAGAGAGAGAGAGAGAAGGAGAGATGGATGAGAGAGATGAGAGAGATGGATGAGAAGGAGAGACGGATGAGAGAGAGAAGGAGAGAGAGAGAGAGAGAGAGAGAGAGAAGGAGAGAGAGGAGAGACGGATGAGAGAGAAGGAGAGATGGATGAGAGAGAGAAGGAGAGATGGATGAGAGAGAGAAGGAGAGAGAGAGAGAAGGAGAGACGGATGAGAGAGAGAAGGAGAGATGGATGAGAGAGAGAAGGAGAGATGGATGAGAGAGAAGGATGAGAGAGAGAAGGAGAGACGGATGAGAGAGAGAAGGAGAGAGAGAGAAGGAGAGATGGATGAGAGAGAGAAGGAGAGATGGATGAGAGAGAAGGAGAGAGAGAGAGAAGGAGAGACGGATGAGAAGGAGAGACGGATGAGAGAGAAGGAGAGATGGGTGAGAGAGAGAAGGAGAGATGGATGAGAGAGAGAAGGAGAGAGAGAGAGAGAAGGAGAGACGGATGAGAGAGAAGGAGAGAGAGAGAGAGAAGGAGAGACGGATGAGAGAAGGAGAGAGAGAGAGAGAAGGAGAGACGGATGAGAGAGAAGGAGAGAGAGAGAGAGAGAAGGAGAGACGGATGAGAGAGAAGGGAGAGAGAGAGAGAGAAGAGAGGAGAGAGATGAGAGAGATGAACAATAGAAATATTGTTTAAACAATAGTCAGGACTGAAGGAGAGGGATGAGAGGAGAGAGAGAGGAAGGGGAGACAGGGAATAGAGAGGGGAGAGATCATGTCTAGACACATCCAGGTCTAGGAGGAGAGGGAGACGGGGTAAAAAGAGATGGAGGGGGATGAGGGAGAGAGAAAGAGGGAGATGGGGTTAAAAGAGATGGAGGGGGATGAGGGGGAGAGAGAAAGAGAGAGACAGGGTTAAAAAGAGATGGAGAGGGGGATGAGAGGAGAGAGAGAGATGAAGATGAGGAATCAAGGGGATAGGAAGTGAGGTAGGATGTACCCATGTATGTAGAGAGAGAGAGATGAAGAGGAGGAATCAAGGAGATAGGAAGAGAGAGGTAGGATGTACCCATGTATGTAGAGAGAGAGAGAGAGAGATGAAGAGGAGGAATCAAGGAGATAGGAAGTGAGGTAGGATGTACCCATGTATCCTACGGTGCCCACTCTCCCTCGTATCGTCTCCGAGTCGGGAATCTGGACGGCTAGTCCCAGGTCAGAGATACGAATGTGTCCTGGAGAGAACATGAATAACAATGTTATAGCATGCTTATGAACATGAATAACAATGTTATAACATGTTTATGAACATAACTATAGGTATCGGGAATAACAGTGTAGCTAGCTAATTTATGTTGCTAGTGCCTAGGCTTTTAGCTAGCTAATTTATGTTGCTAGTACCTAGGCTTTTAGCTAGCTAGATTATGTTACTAGTTCCTAGGCTTTTAGCTAGCTAATTTATGGTGCTAATGACTAGGCTTTTAGCTAGCTAATTTATGTTGCTAGTGCCTAGGCTTTTAGCTAGCTCATTTATGGTGCTAGTACCTAGACTTTTAGCTAGCTCATTTATGGTGCTAGTACCTAGGCTTTTAGCTAGCTAGTTTATGTTGCTAGTGCCTAGGCTTTTAGCTAGCTAATTTATGTTGCTAGTGCCTAGGCTTTTAGCTAGCTCATTTATGGTGCCAGTACCTAGGCTTTTAGCTAGCTAATTTATGTTGATAGTGCCTAGGCTTTTAGCTAGCTAATTTATGTTGCTAGTGCCTAGGCTTTTAGCTAGCTAATTTAGGTTGCTAGTACCTAGGCTTTTAGCTAGCTAATTTATGTTGCTAGTTCCTAGGCTTTTAGCTAGCTAATTTATGTTGCTAGTTCCTAGGCTTTTAGCTAGCTCATTTATGGTGCTAGTACCTAGGCTTTTAGCTAGCTAATTTAGGTTGCTAGTACCTAGGCTTTTAGCTAGCTAATTTAGGTTGCTAGTACCTAGGCTTTTAGCTAGCTAATTTATGTTGCTAGTGCCTAGGCTTTTAGCTAGCTAATTTAGGTTGCTAGTACCTAGGCTTTTAGCTAGCTAATTTATGTTGCTAGTTCCTAGGCTTTTAGCTAGCTCATTTATGGTGCTAGTACCTAGGCTTTTAGCTAGCTAGTTTATGTTGCTAGTACTTAGGCTTTTAGCTAGCTAATTGATGTTGCTAGTACCTAGGCTTTTAGCTAGCTAATATATGTTGCTAGTTCCTATGGCTTTTAGCTAGCTAATTTATGTTGCTAGTACCTAGGCTTTTAGCTAGCTAATTTATGTTGCTAGTGCCTAGGCTTTTAGCTAGCTAATTTATGTTGCTAGTACCTAGACTTTTAGCTAGCTCATTTATGGTGCTAGTACCTAGGCTTTTAGCTAGCAAGTTTATGTTGCTAGTACTTAGGCTTTTAGCTAGCTAATTTATGTTGCTAGTACCTAGGCTTTTAGCTAGCTCATTTATGGTGCCAGTACCTAGGCTTTTAGCTAGCTAATTTATGTTGATAGTGCCTAGGCTTTTAGCTAGCTAATTTATGTTGCTAGTGCCTAGGCTTTTAGCTAGCTAATTTAGGTTGCTAGTACCTAGGCTTTTAGCTAGCTAATTTATGTTGCTAGTTCCTAGGCTTTTAGCTAGCTCATTTATGGTGCTAGTACCTAGGCTTTTAGCTAGCTAGTTTATGTTGCTAGTACTTAGGCTTTTAGCTAGCTAATTGATGTTGCTAGTACCTAGGCTTTTAGCTAGCTAATTTATGTTTCTAGTTGCTATGGCTTTTAGCTAGCTAATTTATGTTGCTAGTACCAAGGCTTGTAATTAGCTAAGTCAGTGACAAGACGTGGTTCAAGCTTACCGCGGTCGTCTAGAAGAATGTTTTCAGGTTTTAAGTCCCTGAGAAGAAAAAAAACATACACAAAGTTAGAGTTATTTATACAAAACCAGCGCTGGGCATGCTTTTGTTCCTGCCCAGCACTAACACAGCTAACCATCCACCATCTAAATCAGCTAAACATCTAATCAGCTAACCATCTAAATCAACTAACCATCTAATCAGCTAACCATTCACCATCTAATCAGCTAAACATCTAATCAACTAACCATCTAACACAGCTAACCATCCACCATCTAAATCAGCTAAACATCTAATCAGCTAACCATCTAATCAGCTAACCATCTAATCAGCTAACCATCTAAATCAGCTAAACATCTAATCAACTAATCATCCACCATCTAAATCAGCTAACCATCTAATCAGCTAACCATCTAATCAGCTAACCATCTAATCAGCTAACCATCTAATCAGCTAACCATCTAAATCAGCTAACCATCTAATCAGCTAACCATCTAATCAGCTAACCATCTAATCAGCTAACCATCTAATCAGCTAACCATCTAATCAGCTAACCATCTAATCAGCTAACCATCTAAATCAGCTAACCATCTAAATCAGCTAACCATCTAAATCAACTAACCATCTAACCAGCTAACCA
>NW_026290989.1:117500-125470 GCF_023373465.1 Oncorhynchus keta
GAGACAGAGAACAAGAGAGAGAGAACGAGAGAGAGAGAGAGAGAGAGAGAGAACGAGAGAGAGAGAACGAGAGAGAGAGAACGAGAGAGAGAGAACGAGAGAGAGAGAACGAGAGAGAGAGAACGAGAGAGAGAGAGAAAGAACGAGAGAGAAAGAACGAGAGAGAGAATGAGAGAACAAGAGAGAGAACGAGAGAGAGAGAACGAGAGAGAGAGAACGAGAGAGAGAACGAGAGAGAGAAAGAACGAGAGAACGAGAACGAGAGAGAGAGAACAAGAAAAAACACTGAGTTTAACATATCCAAGATATCCATACCCCCCCACATTACAACCACATCTAAAATCCACTGTTTCCAACCAAACCAAACTCTGCCCCATTCTGTCTCCCCAAACCAAACTCTGCCCCATTCTGTCTCCCCAAACCAAACTCTGCCCCATTCTGTCTCCCCAAACCAAACTCTGCCCCATTCTGTCTCCCCAAACCAAACTCTGCCCCATTCTGTCTCCCCAAACCAAACTCTGCACCATTCTGTCTCCCCAAACCAAACTCTGCACCATTCTGTCTCCCCAAACCAAACTCTGCACCATTCTGTCTCCTCAAACCAAACTCTGCACCATTCTGTCTCCTCAAACCAAACTCTGCACCATTCTGCAAACCAAACTCTGCCCCATTCTGTCTCCCCAAACCAAACTCTGCCCCATTCTGTCTCCCCAAACCAAACTCTGCACCATTCTGTCTCCCCCAAACCAAACTCTGCACCATTCTGTCTCCCCAAACCAAACTCTGCACCATTCTGTCTCCCCAAACCAAACTCTGCACCATTCTGTCTGCACCCTGTCTCCCCCAAACCAAACTCTGCACCATTCTGTCTCCCAAACCAAACACCATTCTCTCTCTGCACCATTCTGTCTCCCCAAACCAAACTCTGCACCATTCTGTCTCCCCAAACCAAACTCTGCCCCATTCTGTCTCCCAAACCAAACTCTGCACCATTTTGTCTCCCCAAACCAAACCTCTGCACCATTCTGTCTCCCCAAACCAAACTCTGCCCCATTCTGTCTGCCCAAACCAAACTCTGCCCCATTCTGTCTCCCCAAACCAAACTCTGCACCATTCTGTCTCCTCAAACCAAACTCTGCACCATTCTGTCTCCCCAAACCAAACTCTGCACCATTCTGTCTCCCCAAACCAAACTCTGCACCATTCTGTCTCCCCAAACCAAACTCTGCACCATTCTGTCTCCCCAAACCAAACTCTGCACCATTCTGTCTCCCAAACCAAACTCTGCACCATTCTGTCTCCCCAAACCAAACTCTGCACCATTCTGTCTCCCCAAACCAAACTCTGCACCATTCTGTCTCCCCAAACCAAACTCTGCACCATTCTGTCTCCCCAAACCAAACTCTGCACCATTCTGTCTCCCCAAACCAAACTCTGCACCATTCTGTCTCCCCAAACCAAACTCTGCACCATTCTGTCTCCCCAAACCAAACTCTGCACCATTCTGTCTCCCCAAACCAAACTCTGCACCATTCTGTCTCCCCAAACCAAACTCTGCCCCATTCTGTCTCCCCAAACCAAACTCTGCACCATTCTGTCTCCCCAAACCAAACTCTGCCCCATTCTGTCTCCCCAAACCAAACTCTGCCCCATTCTGTCTCCCCAAACCAAACTCTGCCCCATTCTGTCTCCCCAAACCAAACTCTGCCCCATTCTGTCTCCCCAAACCAAACTCTGCCCCATTCTGTCTCCCCAAACCAAACTCTGCCCCATTCTGTCTCCCCAAACCAAACTCTGCACCATTCTGTCTCCCCAAACCAAACTCTGCACCATTCTGTCTCCCCAAACCAAACTCTGCACCATTCTGTCTCCCCAAACCAAACTCTGCCCCATTCTGTCTCCCCAAACCAAACTCTGCCCCATTCTGTCTCCCCAAACCAAACTCTGCCCCATTCTGTCTCCCCAAACCAAACTCTGCACCATTCTGTCTCCCCAAACCAAACTCTGCACCATTCTGTCTCCCCAAACCAAACTCTGCCCCATTCTGTCTCCCCAAACCAAACTCTGCCCCATTCTGTCTCCCCAAACCAAACTCTGCCCCATTCTGTCTCCCCAAACCAAACTCTGCCCCATTCTGTCTCCCCAAACCAAACTCTGCCCCATTCTGTCTCCCCAAACCAAACTCTGCACCATTCTGTCTCCCCAAACCAAACTCTGCACCATTCTGTCTCCCCAAACCAAACTCTGCCCCATTCTGTCTCCCCAAACCAAACTCTGCCCCATTCTGTCTCCCCAAACCAAACTCTGCACCATTCTGTCTCCCCAAACCAAACTCTGCCATTCTGTCTCCCTCAAACCAAACTCTGCCCCATTCTGTCTCCCCAAACCAAACTCTGCACCATTCTGTCTCCCCAAACCAAACTCTGCACCATTCTGTCTCCCCAAACCAAACTCTGCACCATTCTGTCTCCTCAAACCAAACTCTGCACCATTCTGTCTCCCCAAACCAAACTCTGCACCATTCTGTCTCCCCAAACCAAACTCTGCACCATTCTGTCTCCCCAAACCAAACTCTGCACCATTCTGTCTCCTCAAACCAAACTCTGCACCATTCTGTCTCCCCAAACCAAACTCTGCACCATTCTGTCTCCCCAAACCAAACTCTGCACCATTCTGTCTCCCCAAACCAAACTCTGCACCATTCTGTCTCCCAAACCAAACTCTGCACCATTCTGTCTCCCCAAACCAAACTCTGCACCATTCTGTCTCCCCAAACCAAACTCTGCACCATTCTGTCTCCCCAAACCAAACTCTGCACCATTCTGTCTCCCAAACCAAACTCTGCACCATTCTGTCTCCCCAAACCAAACTCTGCCCATTCTGTCTCCCCAAACCAAACTCTGCACCATTCTGTCTCCCCAAACCAAACTCTGCACCATTCTGTCTCCCCAAACCAAACTCTGCACCATTCTGTCTCCCCAAACCAAACTCTGCACCATTCTGTCTCCCCAAACCAAACTCTGCACCATTCTGTCTCCCCAAACCAAACTCTGCACCATTCTGTCTCCCCAAACCAAACTCTGCACCATTCTGTCTCCCAAACCAAACTCTGCACCATTCTGTCTCCCCAAACCAAACTCTGCCCCATTCTGTCTCCCCCAAACCAAACTCTGCACCATTCTGTCTCCCCAAACCAAACTCTGCACCATTCTGTCTCCCCAAACCAAACTCTGCCCCATTCTGTCTCCCCAAACCAAACTCTGCCCCATTCTGTCTCCCCAAACCAAACTCTGCACCATTCTGTCTCCCCAAACCAAACTCTGCCCCATTCTGTCTCCCCAAACCAAACTCTGCCCCATTCTGTCTCCCCAAACCAAACTCTGCACCATTCTGTCTCCCCAAACCAAACTCTGCACCATTCTGTCTCCCCAAACCAAACTCTGCCCCATTCTGTCTCCCCAAACCAAACTCTGCCCCATTCTGTCTCCCCAAACCAAACTCTGCCCCATTCTGTCTCCCCAAACCAAACTCTGCACCATTCTGTCTCCCAAACCAAACTCTGCCCATTCTGTCTCCCAAACCAAACTCTGCACCATTCTGTCTCCCAAACCAAACTCTGCACCATTCTGTCTCCCCAAACCAAACTCTGCCCCATTCTGTCTCCCCAAACCAAACTCTGCACCATTCTGTCTCCCCAAACCAAACTCTGCACCATTCTGTCTCCCCAAACCAAACTCTGCACCATTCTGTCTCCCCAAACCAAACTCTGCACCCATTCTGCCATTCTCTCCCAAACCAAACTCTGCCCCATTCTGTCTCCCAAACCAAACTCTGCACCATTCTGTCTCCCCAAACCAAACTCTGCACCATTCTGTCTCCCCAAACCAAACTCTGCCCATTCTGTCTCCAACCAAACCAAACTCTGCACCATTCTGTCTCCCCAAACCAAACTCTGCACCATTCTGTCTCCCAAACCAAACTCTGCACCATTCTGTCTCCCCAAACCAAACTCTGTACCATTCTGTCTCCCCAAACCAAACTCTGCACCATTCTCCCCAAACCAAACTCTGCACCATTCTGTCTCCCCAAACCAAACTCTGCACCATTCTGTCTCCCCAAACCAAACTCTGCACCATTCTGTCTCCCAAACCAAACTCTGCCCCATTCTGTCTCCCCAAACCAAACTCTGCCCCATTCTGTCTCCCAAACCAAACTCTGCACCATTCTGTCTCCCAAACCAAACTCTGCACCATTCTGTCTCCCAAACCAAACTCTGCACCATTCTGTCTCCCAAACCAAACTCTGCACCATTCTGTCTCCCAAACCAAACTCTGCCCCATTCTGTCTCCCCAAACCAAACTCTGCACCATTCTGTCTCCCCAAACCAAACTCTGCACCATTCTGTCTCCCCAAACCAAACTCTGCACCATTCTGTCTCCCCAAACCAAACAAACTCCCCAAAAACTCTGCACCATTCTGTCTCCCCAAACCAAACTCTGTCCCATTCTGTCTCCCCAAACCAAACTCTGCCCCATTCTGTCTCCCCAAACCAAACTCTGCACCATTCTGTCTCCCCAAACCAAACTCTGCACCATTCTGTTTCCAACCAAACCAAACTCTGCACCATTCTGTCTCCCAAACCAAACTCTGCACCATTCTGTCTCCCCAAACCAAACTCTGCACCATTCTGTCTCCCCAAACCAAAACATTCTGTCTCCCCAAACCAAACTCTGCACCATTCTGTCTCCTCAAACCAAACTCTGCCCCATTCTGTCTCCCAAACCAAACTCTGCACCATTCTGTCTCCCAAACCAAACTCTGCACCATTCTGTCTCCCCAAACCAAAAATTCTGTCTCCCCAAACCAAACTCTGCCCCATTCTGTCTCCCAAACCAAACTCTGCCCCATTCTGTCTCCTCAAACCAAACTCTGCCCCATTCTGTCTCCCCAAACCAAACTCTGCACCATTCTGTCTCCCCAAACCAAACTCTGCACCATTCTGTCTCCCCAAACCAAACTCTGCACCATTCTGTCTCCCAAACCAAACTCTGCACCATTCTGTCTCCCAAACCAAACTCTGCACCATTCTGTCTCCTCAAACCAAACTCTGCCCCATTCTGTCTCCCCAAACCAAACTCTGCACCATTCTGTCTCCCCAAACCAAACTCTGCACCATTCTGTCTCCTCAAACCAAACTCTGCACCATTCTGTCTCCCCAAACCAAACTCTGCACCATTCTGTCTCCCCAAACCAAACTCTGTCCCATTCTGTCTCCCCAAACCAAACTCTGCACCATTCTGTCTCCCCAAACCAAACTCTGCACCATTCTGTCTCCCCAAACCAAACTCTGCACCATTCTGTCTCCCCAAACCAAACTCTGCATCATTCTGTCTCCCCAAACCAAACTCTGCACCATTCTGTCTCCCCAAACCAAACTCTGCACCATTCTGTCTCCCCAAACCCAAACTCCACCATTCTGTCTCCCCAAACCAAACTCTGTACCATTCTGTCTCCCCAAACCAAACTCTGCACCATTCTGTCTCCTCAAACCAAACTCTGCCCCATTCTGTCTCCTCAAACCAAACTCTGCACCATTCTGTCTCCCAAACCAAACTCTGCACCATTCTGTCTCCCCAAACCAAACTCTGCCCCATTCTGTCTCCCCAAACCAAACTCTGCCCCATTCTGTCTCCCCAAACCAAACTCTGCCCCATTCTGTCTCCCCAAACCAAACTCTGCCCCATTCTGTCTCCCCAAACCAAACTCTGCACCATTCTGTCTCCCCAAACCAAACTCTGCACCATTCTGTCTCCCCAAACCAAACTCTGCACCATTCTGTCTCCCCAAACCAAACTCTGCACCATTCTGTCTCCCCAAACCAAACTCTGCCCCATTCTGTCTCCCCAAACCAAACTCTGCCCCATTCTGTCTCCCAAACCAAACTCTGCCCCATTCCTCCCCAAACCAAACTCTGCACCATTCTGTCTCCCCAAACCAAACTCTGCCCCATTCTGTCTCCTCAAACCAAACTCTCCCTCTGTCTCCCAAACCAAACTCTGCCCCATTCTGTCTCCCCAAACCCAAACTCTGCACCATTCTGTCTCCCCAAACCAAACTCTCATTCTGTCTCCCTCAAACCAAACTCTGCACCCATTCTGTCTCCCCAAACCAAACTCTGCACCATTCTGTCTCCCAAACCAAACTCTGCACCATTCTGTCTCCCCAAACCAAACTCTGCACCATTCTGTCTCCTCAAACCAAACTCTGCACCATTCTGCCTCCCCAAACCAAACTCTGCACCATTCCTCCCTCAAACCAAACTCTGCACCATTCTGTCTCCCCAAACCAAACTCTGCACCATTCTGTCTCCCCAAACCAAACTCTGCACCATTCTGTCTCCTCCAAACCAAACTCTGCCATTCTGTCTCCCCAAACCAAACTCTGCACCATTCTGTCTCCCCAAACCAAACTCTGCACCATTCTGTCTCCTCAAACCAAACTCTGCACCATTCTGTCTCCTCAAACCAAACTCTGCACCATTCTGCCTCCCCAAACCAAACTCTCCCATTCAAACCAAACTCTGCACCATTCTGTCTCCCAAACCAAACTCTGCCCCATTCTGTCTCCCCAAACCAAACTCTGCCCCATTCTGTCTCCCAAACCAAACTCTGCCCCATTCTGTCTCCCCAAACCAAACTCTGCCCCATTCTGTCTCCCCAAACCAAACTCTGCCCCATTCTGTCTCCCCAAACCAAACTTTGCCCCATTCTGTCTCTCCAAACCAAACTCTGCACCATTCTGTCTCCCAAACCAAAAACCATTCTGTCTCCTCAAACCAAACTCTGCACCATTCTGTCTCCCCAAACCAAACTCTGCACCATTCTGTCTCCCCAAACCAGACTCTGCCCCATTCTGTCTCCTCAAACCAAACTCTGCACCATTCTGTCTCCCCAAACCAAACTCTGCACCATTCTGTCTCCTCAAACCAAACTCTGCACCATTCTGTCTCCTCAAACCAAACTCTGCACCATTCTGTCTCCTCAAACTAAACTCTGCCCCATTCTGTCTCCTCAAACCAAACTCTGCACCATTCTGTCTCCCCAAACCAAACTCTGCACCATTCTGTCTCCCCAAACCAAACTCTGCACCATTCTGTCTCCTCAAACCAAACTCTGCCCCATTCTGTCTCCCCAAACCAAACTCTGCCCCATTCTGTCTCCCCAAACCAAACTCTGCACCATTCTGTCTCCCCAAACCAAACTCTGCACCATTCTGTCTCCTCAAACCAAACTCTGCACCATTCTGTCTCCCCAAAGCAAACTCTGCACCATTCTGTCTCCTCAAACCAAACTCTGCACCATTCTGTCTCCCCAAACCAAACTCTGCCCCATTCTGTCTCCTCAAACCAAACTCTGCACCATTCTGTCTCCCCAAACCAAACTCTGCACCATTCTGTCTCCTCAAACCAAACTCTGCACCATTCTGTCTCCCCAAACCAAACTCTGCACCATTCTGTCTCCCCAAACCAAACTCTGCACCATTCTGTCTCCCCAAACCAAACTCTGCACCATTCTGTCTCCCCAAACCAAACTCTGCACCATTCTGTCTCCCCAAACCAAACTCTGCACCATTCTGTCTCCCCAAACCAAACTCTGTACCATTCTGTCTCCCCAAACCAAACTCTGCACCATTCTGTCTCCCCAAACCAAACTCTCATTCTCTCCCCAAACCCAAACTCTGCACCATTCTGTCTCCCAAACCAAACTCTGCACCATTCTGTCTCCCCAAACCAAACTCTGCCCCATTCTGTCTCCCCAAACCAAACTCTGCCCCATTCTGTCTCCCCAAACCAAACTCTGTACCATTCTGTCTCCCCAAACCAAACTCTGCACCATTCTGTCTCCTCAAACCAAACTCTGCACCATTCTGTCTCCCCAAACCAAACTCTGCACCATTCTGTCTCCCCAAAC
>NW_026290990.1:0-210000 GCF_023373465.1 Oncorhynchus keta
CTATATAACGTTCAGCCCTGTCTGCTAAATTAAACAGGTCTATAATAACATGACAAACAGTCCTATATAACGTACCTTCGTGGAAAGGGTTCTACCTGGAACAAAATACTGTTATTCAAAGGGTTCTCCTATGGGGACATCCGAAGAACCCGTTTAGGTTCTAGATAGCACCATTTGTTCTAAGTGTAGCAGCGCTACAATACAGGAGTGAGGAAAGGGTTATGTCCCAGTTCTACAACACGTGCACAGAACACTGCTCACGGCCTGGCTCTGCGGTGACTCGTCTAATACTATTTGTTTTACAGTCAAGGCATCCATCGACTTGAGTTGACAAAATACATGATTTGGTTTCTTTTTTTATAGGACATAAAAAAAATAATTGTTCATCTCGCCACCATAAGGCTTTTTAAGAAATTCTGCAAAACGAAATTAAATATAGGTAAACTTTTCTTTATTCTTTATTATGAAATATTTCATTTTCTGTCGGTAATGTTTAAGTTGTGTGGCTGATGACAGGTGAATCATTTACATGTCTGTAGGTCATACACCTAACAAAAATAGCCTGTAAAATATTTTGATAATAATCATTATTAGTTTAAAAATAAATCGAATGAATTAAATCAAACGCCAATAATATTATTAATCATATAATTCACAGGGGCCTATATAATAACCATGCTGAATTAATTATTGTAAAAACAAATGTATAAAATCATCATATATTTATATAATTCACGAACGTTGTTGAGTCCAATTGCCTCAATGTTATTGCAGGTATTTATAGTAGACCTACGTATTCACATTCGGCATTCAACTCATAGGATTGGTTGAAAACTGAATTGGAGGGGTAATTGATATACTTCATTTGTGGTGATTTGGAGAACACAACTACAGCTGTTCCTTTTCCCGATGAGGGTGATGCTTGTCTATGTTTAGGTTTGTATTGATACCAGTCATAGTAAACAGCAGCGAAGCATAGCGTTGTGTGTTTACCTGACGTAAAGAGAACTATAGCCTTAATGCAGCTGTACTCGGCTGAGTCAACATGCAGAACCTTCAGCTTCTCCACCTGCTCCTGGAAGATCCGGATATGGTCCATGAAAGACACGACTCTCTCCGCCGACATGGGGGCGGCATGCAGCCCTGCCGCTGCCAGGAGAGGAGCCACATGCACCGGCATTGAGCACTGGGCCGCGTTCAGCACGAACAACTCGCTCCAAGTGAGCCGGAGCAGGGCGACCTGGTCGGTGATCTGGAGGTCGGGGAAGAAGGGGATGTTTCGGGCCCACTCCACCGCCGAGAACAGCATCCGGGCGGCCAGCTCACAGATGTTCTCGATCCCCACGTGGTTGTTGGACTGCATACACTGCGTGCTGTATCTGGATGTGGGGTAGGGCTCGGCTCGCATGAGCAGGGAGATGTATCCAGAAAGGTAGGAGTGGCATTGGAGAGGGTCTCCGTTGGTTATGGAGAACTGACCGTGGTGGTACGGTTGAGTAGGCAGCATCCTCCCTCTCTGAACCGCTGTGATACAACGAGACAGAGACAGTATTAATGTCTGGTAGGTAACGGTGCGTTGGCCTACAAGGTGACAGA
Source organism: Oncorhynchus keta (assembly GCF_023373465.1). Taxonomy (NCBI): domain Eukaryota; kingdom Metazoa; phylum Chordata; class Actinopteri; order Salmoniformes; family Salmonidae; genus Oncorhynchus; species Oncorhynchus keta. Next base: position 1,597 of record NW_026290990.1, read on the forward strand.
TACTATTGGTAAGTATATTGAATAACGGTGTGTCAGTCTGAATACATGCCTACCTATCCTGATGGAACAAAAAGGGTTCTATCGCTTGCTTCATACGAGGTTCTATATTCTATATAACTCTTTTTTTCTAAGCGTGTAGAAACACACAACCCATTGCCTTTATTCCTCTGAGACAATAAGCTCATCGACAAAAACAGCATGGAGACTATTATTAGGAGCTCAATAATGGAGATTTAACAGTGCTATATTATCGTATAGCCTATCTGAACTCCACGTATGAATATGTTGTTATAATGTAGTGAGTATATGAACCTTATCTTTAGAGAATATGTTTTGGTTTTAAATCATTAGCGTCTAGTGACCTAAAGGAGATGAGAAACAAGTTTGTTTACCTTCTCTCCGCATTCCCACTTTGACACATTTCTTGAGGCGGCAGTACTGGCATTGATTCCTGTGGTGTTGATCAATGGGACAGTTCCTGCCAGCGCGGCAGGTGTAGCCGAGGTTCCGTCTGACGCTCCGTTTGAAGAAGCTCTTACACCCCTCACATGTCAACTGACCATAGTGCTTCCCGCTGGATTTATCCCCGCACACCACACACTCGATCTGCTGAGGCTGTTGTTTGTCCATGGAGTTAGTCGACGTTTGGCTAGTGATAGATTGAGATGTATTGCTTGAATGAGCGCCTTGGGGTGTCTGACGTGTTGAGGGGATATCCAGAGAGGATGTGGGATTGACGTGTCCCGTTAGGTCGGTAGAGAGGGATAACGGTTCGCATTGAGAGACCGGGGAAGAGATTCCGTCTTGAGAGTCGCGGGCGACATCTTCCTCGCCGTTTCTCCACCTTACCATTGCCATATCTATCCGTCAATGTTTCCGAAACTTTCCGTGTCGTTGTTACCCCAGTGTGCTGCCCGTCGACAAGTAAAGGCACAAATATATAAATACTCAATTATTGCACCATTGTATTCAGTAATTAAGATGCTTAAAGCATAACAGTATGTAAAGTGCCGGCGGTTGATGAACGCGTGAGAAATCTGACTGAATATAGTTAACCACTTAGCAAATTAAAGTAACATTTCTAAATAGCATAAAACACTCTGATGCACCATCAGAAACACAAAGTGGAAAAACACACATTAAAACACACATTAAAACACACTTGCATCCAGTCAAAATCCACACTGTAGTCAAAGCATTCCCTTTTTCAAAATGTGAGTCACTCTCTATTCCCTCTATCCAACCCAGTAAAACTGTGCTCACTAATCAGATATCCCGTGTTGTACGGCGGTGACGCAGCAACTAGAACTGGGTTAATGAAAACAGCTGCACCGTGGCTCGTGCTATTCCAATGAGTTACAAATGATCGTAAAAAGAAAGACAACGGCGAGAGAAAGCGGATTTTGATGATGGCTGGACGTGTCCTGTAGAATGGAATAATGTGCTTGGACAAAACGGGTGTGCCTCTGACGTCTCCATCGAGCGGGTCAACCATATAAGGAGCGAGGAAGTCCTTTGGTCCGTGCGCGAATGGAGTAGACCTAGTACCAGGTGGAAACTAGGCCTATTGATTTACCGGAATGATGCTTTGTTAGAGTTCTGATTGGTTTTGGAGAGATCGGGGTTCAGAGAGATGAACTAGCATCGGTGTATTTCTGATAACGCAGCTCTATATCTCCCTGTGTGTCTGTGTATATATAGCCGACCACTGGGGATTAAACGGATCTATACAAATGGATACATTGGATGTATGTGATTTATTCGTTGTTTATTGTTATGATATTACATTTAGACAGCATACTGGTTGTAGTACATGTCGTTTCCTCTATTAGGTTGTAACATTGATGAATGGAAGCGCTTTTAAGCACCAATAAGAGCACATAATGAGATATCGCAGTAATCTGATGCCCCCTAGCGGCAGAGCGGGTTTGTTGGTCGGTAATCTGTTTCCCCCCTTGTAATTCTTAAAAACGGTAAACTATTTACGAGCAAATGTGAGTTATCCAGGGCTATCTTCTAAGGTTGGGATTACAACTCTATGAGGGGCACAGTGGCAAACACCATACATTTCTCTACTAACTTGAGATTTTAGTGTACTCATATATCTTTTTCAGTTCCATATTAATCTTTTCAGCTCACAGAGTTGACTGATGACCTATATATTACTCCAAGGCTGTCACTGCTCGTTCTTCAGCAGCCCAGCCTACTGTATTAGAAAGCATCCACCAAGATGTGAATGGTGTTTCTCTGTTGTGATTTACTGTACTAGCTAAATACTATTGGTGTTAACTGTAGTCAACTACACACAGTAATTACATGTCCCAGACCAATCTGGGGCTCTACTTGCTGACAGAGCACCAAGCAGATGTCCCAGACCAATCAGGGGCTCTACTTGCTGAGAGAGCACCAGGCAGATGTCCCAGACCAATCAGGGGCTCTACTTGCTGAGAGAGCACCAAGCAGATGTCCCAGACCAATCAGGGGCTCTACTTGCTGAGAGAGCACCAGGCAGATGTCCCAGACCAATCAGGGGCTCTACTTGCTGATGTCCCAGACCAATCAGGGCTCACTTGCTGAGAGAGCAAGCAGATGTCCCAGACCAATCAGGGGCTCTACTTGCTGAGAGAGCACCAAGCAGATGTCCCAGACCAATCAGGGGCTCTACTTGCTGAGAGAGCACCAAGCAGATGTCCCAGACCAATCAGGGGCTCTACTTGCTGACAGAGCACCAGGCAGATGTCCCAGACCAATCAGGGGCTCTACTTGCTGAGAGAGCACCAGGCAGATGTCCCAGACCAATCAGGGGCTCTACTTGCTGAGAGAGCACCAAGCAGATGTCCCAGACCAATCAGGGGCTCTACTTGTTGAGAGAGCACCAAGCAGATGTCCCAGACCAATCAGGGGCTCTACTTGTTGAGAGAGCACCAAGCAGATGTCCCAGACCAATCAGGGGCTCTACTTGCTGCTGAGAGAGCAGATGTCCCAGACCAATCAGGGGCTCTACTTGTTGAGAGAGCACCAAGCAGATGTCCCAGACCAATCAGGGGCTCTACTTGCTGCTGAGAGATCACTAGGCAGATGTCCCAGACTAAATCAGGGGCTCTACTTGCTGCTGAGAGATCACTAGGCAGATGTCCCAGACCAATCAGGGGCTCTAGTTGCTGCTGAGAGATCACTAGGCAGATGTCCCAGACCAATCAGGGGCTCTACTTGTTGAGAGAGCACCAAGCAGATGTCCCAGACCAATCAGGGGCTCTACTTGCTGCTGAGAGATCACTAGGCAGATGTCCCAGACTAATCAGGGGCTCTACTTGCTGCTGAGAGATCACTAGGCAGATGTCCCAGACCAATCAGGGGCTCTACTTGCTGCTGAGAGATCACTAGGCAGATGTCCCAGACCAATCAGGGGCTCTACTTGCTGCTGAGAGATCACTAGGCAGATGTCCCAGACTAATCAGGGGCTCTCCTTGCTGCTGAGAGATCACTAGGCAGATGTCCCAGACCAATCAGGGGCTCTAGTTGCTGCTGAGAGATCACTAGGCAGATGTCCCAGACCAATCAAAGGGAGGTTTAACATCAAATGTTCCATTGGTATGGAGATTACTATCTTGTCGGTAGCAGCAGCTTAAACCTCTCCATCTCTCTATTTTCAATTCAATTGAAAGGACTTTATTGGCTTGGGAATAATATGTTGGCATTGCCAAAGTAAATGGAATAGACAATAAACAAGGGAAATAAACATTCAGAACTGAACAGTAAACATTACACTCACAAGTTAAAAGTTGAAAAAAAAGTTTGAAAGAATCTCTCTCTCCCCCATCTCTATGTCTTCATCTCTCTCCTCCATTTTCTTGTTGTGTGGTGTTATCTATATATGTGAATCACTTTCCCTCTACTGTTGTTAACATGTTATGATCTGGTCTCCTGCTGGAAGTCTGCAGCATCAAGTCCAGCAACACATCATGGCAGCTAATCCTTCCACCCCTCAGCAGCACCATATGGCCATCAGATAAATCCACTGAGTGCTCAAGAAGACAGACAGACAGACAGACAGACAGACAGACAGACAGACAGACAGACAGAGAAGCAAACTCGGTCTCAACCTTTAAGTCTTTACTGAAGACTCATCTCTTCAGTGGGTCATATGATTGAGTGTAGTCTGGCCCAGGAGTGGGAAGGTGAACGGAAAGGCTCTGGAGCAACGAACCGCCCTTGCTGTCTCTGCCTGGCCGGTTCCCCTCTTTCCACTGGGATTCTCTGCCTCTAACCCTATTACAGGGGCTGAGTCACTGGCTTACTGGGGCTCTCTCATGCCGTCCCTGCAGGGGGTGCGTCACCTGAGTGGGTTGATTCACTATTGTGGTCATCCTGTCTGTGTTGGCCCCCCCTGGGCTGTGCAGTGGCGGAGATCTTTGTGGGCTATACTCAGCCTTGTCTCAGGATGGTAAGTTGGTGGTTGAAGATATCCCTCTAGTGGTGTGGGGGCTGTGCTTTGGCAAAGTGGGTGGGGTTATATCCTTCCTGTTTGGCCCTGTCCGGGGTTGTCCTCGGATGGGGCCACAGTGTCTCCTGTCCCCTCCTGTCTCAGCCTCCAGTATTTATGCTGCAGTAGTTTGTGTCGGGGGGCTAGGGTCAGTTTGTTATATCTGGAGTACTTCTCCTGTCCTATTCGGTGTCCTGTGTGAATCTAAGTGTGCGTTCTCTAATTCTCTCCTTTCTTTCTCTCTCTCGGAGGACCTGAGCCCTAGGACCATGCCCCAGGACTACCTGACATGATGACTCCTTGCTGTCCCCAGTCCACCTGGCCATGCTGCTGCTCCAGTTTCAACTGACCTGAGCCCTAGGACCATGCCCCAGGACTACCTGACATGATGACTCCTTGCTGTCCCCAGTCCACCTGGCCATGCTGCTGCTCCAGTTTCAACTGTTCTGCCTTACTATTATTCAACCATGCTGGTCATTTATGAACATTTGAACATCTTGGCCATGTTCTGTTATAATTTCCACCTGGCACAGCCAGAAGAGGACGGGCCAACCCACATATGCTCTCTCTAATTCTCTCTTTCTTTCTCGCTCGGAGGACCTGAGCCCTAGGACCGTGCCCCAGGACTACCTGACATGATGACTCCTTGCTGTCCTCGGTCCACCTGACTGTGCTGCTGCTCCAGTTTCAACTGTTCTGCCTTGTTATTATTCGACCATGCTGGTCATTTATGAACATTTGAACATCTTGGCCATGTTCTGTTATAATCTCCACCCGGCACAGCCAGAAGAGGACTGGCCACCCCACATAGCCTGGTTCCTCTCTAGGTTTCTTCCTAGGTTTTGGCCTTTCTAGGGAGTTTTTCCTAGCCACCATGCTTCTACACCTGCATTGCTTGCTGTTTGGGGTTTTAGGCTGGGTTTCTGTACAGCACTTTGAGATATCAGCTGATGTACGAAGGGCTATATAAATAAATTTGATTTGATTTTGATTTGTATGAGATCAGAGCATCAATAGGAAGGTGATCTGATGATCCTCAACCTTTGCTGCCATTGGAGCTAATAGTAAATCCAGTTAGCCAAGTTAAGCAGGGCAAATCCTTGGCAACAATAGTCAAGCTTAGTGCCCTTCAGCTACAGCATCAACCATTCCAATAATCACTCCCTACTGCCCTTACTATTGACCGGAGTTGACCAAAACAGAATCACTCCCTACTGCCCTTACTATTGACTGGAGTTGACCAAAACAGAATCACTCCCTACAGCCCTTACTATTGACCGGAGTTGACCAAAACAGAATCACTCCCTACTGCCCTTACTATTGACCGGAGTTGACCAAAACAGAATCACTCCCTACTGCCCTTACTATTGACCGGAGTTGACCAAAACAGAATCACTCCCTCCCTACTGACCAAAACAGAATCACTCCTACTGCCCTTACTATTGACCAAAACAGCCCTTACTATTGACCGGAGTTGACCAAAACAGAATCACTCCCTACAGCCCTTACTATTGACCGGAGTTGACCAAAACAGAATCACTCCCTACTGCCCTTACTATTGACCGGAGTTGACCAAAACAGAATCACTCCCTACTGCCCTTACTATTGACCGGAGTTGACCAGAATCAGAATCACGGAGTTGACCAAAACAGAATCACTCCCTACTGCCCTTACTATTGACCAAAACAGAATCACTCCCTACTGAGTTGACCAAAACAGAATCTATTGACTCCCTAGTTGACCAAAACAGCCCTTACTATTGACCAAAACAGAGTTGACCAAAACAGAATCACTGCCCTTACCCTACTGCCCTTACTATTGACCGGAGTTGACCAAAACAGAGTTGACCAAAACAGAATCACTCCCTACTGCCCTTACTATTGACCGGAGTTGACCAAAACAGAATCACTCCCTGCCCTTACTATTGACCAAAACCTCCCTACTATTGACCGGAGTTGACCGGAGTTGACCAAAACAGAATCACTCCCTACTGCCCTTACTATTGACCGGAGTTGACCAAAACAGAATCACTCCCTACTGCCCTTACTATTGACCGGAGTTGACCAAAACAGAATCCCTACTGCCCTTACTATTGACGGAGTTGCCCTTACTATTGACTCCCTACTGCCCTTACTATTGAGTTGACCAAAACAGAATCACTCCCTACTGCCCTTACTATTGACCCAGAATTCCCTACTGCCCTATTGACCGTTGACCAAAGTTGACCAAAACAGAATCACTCCCTACTGCCCTTACTATTACGGAGTTGCCCTTACTATTGACCGGAGTTGACCAAAACAGAATCACTCCCTACTGCCCTTACTATTTCTGTCTTTACACTGTTTTCCACTTCAATTTAAGTGTCTGTTTTTAGAAGTTATTTTCTGTATAACACAGTTGTAAGAACATGACAGCTGACCAAAAAGAGTAGCCTTTACTGCATGAGTAAATGACTGGAGATGGGACAATATCATGTCCCACAACCCCAAGGCTCTCTCTTTCCAGTGGAAAACATGTAACTGCATTTTAGTTACACGGCAAGATACAAAACACACTAAACAGATGCATTGTGGCAGAGTTTAAAAAGACATATTGACAAACTAACAGACATATACAATAATACTACTACTACTAGTATTAATATAACTACAACTATTACTACTAGTAGAAAACATGTAGTATTTGTCTCCACTGGCTACTACTAGTAGAAAACATGCAGTATTTGTCTCCACTGGCTACTACTAGAAAACATGCAGTATTTGTCTCCAGCTACTACTACTAGAAAACATGCAGTATTTGTCTCCACTGGCTACTACTAGTAGAAAACATGCAGTATTTGCTACTACTGGCTACTACTACTAGTAGAAAACATGCAGTATTTGTCTCCACTGGCTACTACTAGTAGAAAACATGCAGTATTTGTCTGGCTACTACTGAAAACATGCAGTATTTGTCTACTACTAGTAGAAAACATGCAGTATTTGTCTCTACACTGGCTACTACTACTAGAAAACATGCAGTATTTGTCTCCACTGGCTACTACTACTAGAAAACATGCAGTATTTGTCTCCACTGGCTACTACTACTACTCAGTATTTGTCTCCACTGGACTACTAGTAGAAAACATGCAGTATTTGTCTCCACTGGCTACTACTACTAGAAAACATGTACTAACCCCACATTTACTTTAACTATGCCACTTTGTTTACTTTGTCTACACACTCATCTCATATGTATATACTGTACTCGATACCATCTACTGTATGCTGCTCTGTACCATCACTCATTCATATATCCTTATGTACATGTTCCTTATCCCCTTACACTGTGTATAAGACAGTAGTTTTGGAATTGTTAGTTAGATTACTTGTTGGTTATCACTGCATTGTCGGAACTAGAAGCACAAGCATTTCGCTACACTCGCATTTAACATCTGCTAACCATGTGTATGTGACAAAAAAAATTGATTTGATTTTATTTTATTTTATTTGTCTCCACTGGCTACTACTAGTAGAAAACATGCAGTATTTGTCTAATGGCTACTACTACTAGAAAACATGCAGTATTTGTCTAATGGCTACTACTACTAGAAAACATGCAGTATTTGTCTAATGGCTACTACTACTAGAAAACATGCAGTATTTGTCTAATTGGCTACTACTACTACTAGAAAACATGCAGTATTTGTCTAATTGGCTACTACTACTACTAGAAAACATGCAGTATTTGTCTAATGGCTACTACTACTAGAAAACATGCAGTATTTGTCTAATTGGCTACTACTACTACTAGAAAACATGCAGTATTTGTCTAATGGCTACTACTACTAGTGAAAAACATGCAGTATTTGTCTGATGGCTACTACTACTAGTGAAAAACATGCAGTATTTGTCTGATGGCTACTACTACTAGAAAACATGCAGTATTTGTCTAATGGCTACTACTACTAGAAAACATGCAGTATTTGTCTAATGGCTACTACTACTAGAAAACATGCAGTATTTGTCTAATTGGCTACTACTACTACTAGAAAACATGCAGTATTTGTCTAATTGGCTACTACTACTACTAGAAAACATGCAGTATTTGTCTAATGGCTACTACTACTAGAAAACATGCAGTATTTGTCTAATGGCTACTACTAGTAGAAAACATGCAGTATTTGTCTGATTGCTACTACTACTAGAAAACATGCAGTATTTGTCTGATTGCTACTACTACTAGAAAACATGCAGTATTTGTCTGATTGCTACTACTACTACTAGAAAACATGCAGTATTTGTCTGATTGCTACTACTACTACTAGAAAACATGCAGTATTTGTCTGATTGCTACTACTACTACTAGAAAACATGCAGTATTTGTCTACTACTAAGAAAACATGCAGTATTTGTCTAATGGCTACTACTACTAGTAGAAAACATGCAGTATTTGTCTGATGGCTACTACTACTACTACTAGAAAACAGTATTTGTCTGATGGCTACTACTACTACTAGTAGAAAACATGCAGTATTTGTCTAATGGCTACTACTACTAGTAGAAAACATGCAGTATTTGTCTGATGGCTACTACTACTACTAGAAAACATGCAGTATTTGTCTGATGGCTACTACTACTAGTAGAAAACATGCAGTATTTGTCTAATGGCTACTACTACTACTAGTAGAAAACATGCAGTATTTGTCTAATGGCTACTACTACTAGTAGAAAACATGCAGTATTTGTCTGATGGCTACTACTACTACTAGTAGAAAACATGCAGTATTTGTCTAATGGCTACTACTACTACTAGAAAACAGTATTTGTCTGATGGCATGGTGAACTCTCTCCAAGCAGGGCCAACACACCCTCATTAGACCCAGTACAGAGTCCTATTTAACCTTTAACCCTAAAGCCACAGAGTCATCATCCCTATGAAGGATTACCCCACATACACACTCATTACCGGACTGACAGTACACACACACACACACACACACACACACACACACACACACACAAAGGGTGTTTTGTGGAAAGCTTTCAGGATAAAGTAACACAAGAAGGGTTTCAAATCTACCAGTAATTTACCAAAGTTACTGTAATATGCAGTCATTTTGGTCATTAACAGGTAGTCTATGGCAATCTATGGTAACTTTTGTAATTCATGTATTGTATCCATATTGTTTTTAGTAGATAGTCAATATGGTTAAAGAGAAAATTAATTCATGAACAAAAGCATCTAATCAACAATGACATTTTATTTTCTGTTAACTCTACAACTCTTCCAACTATTGGCTTTTTTCACAACTGCCAACAGTTTGGCGGCAAAACTTTTACAACAAAGACATGTTGACATAGTAAGATAAATGTGTAACATACAACAAGGATATTTCATGCTGAAACCCTCATATTAAACACCAGTGGTATTGATATTTAGGATCATGTTTTACAGCCTTGTATGTTAGATATAGAGCCTTCAGAAAGTATTTCACATGCTGAAACCCTCATATTAAAACACCAGTGGTATTGATATTTAGGATCATGTTTTACAGCCTTGTCATCATGTTAGATATAGAGCCTTCAGAAAGTATTTCACATCTATTTCACATGCTGAAACCCTCAGCATGTGGGAGTACAGGAGCTCTCCTGAGCCCTCTCCTGTACAGGGAGTACAGGAGAGGGCTCAGAACGCACTCCTGTGGGGCCCCACTGTTGAGGATCAGCGGGGAGGAGATGTTGTTACCTACCCTCACCACCTGGGGGCGGCCCGTCAGGAAGTCCAGTACCCAGTTGCACAGGGCGGGGTCGAGACCCAGGGTCTCGAGCTTGATGACGAGCTTGGAGGGTACTATGGTGTTGAATGCCGAGCTGTAGTCGATGAACAGCATTCTCACATAGGTATTCCTCTTGTCCAGATGGGTTAGGGCAGTGTGCAGTGTGGTTGAGATTGCATCGTCTGTGGACCTATTTGGGCGGTAAGCAAATTGGAGTGAGTCTAGGGTGTCAGGTAGGGTGGAGGTGATATGGTCCTTGACTAGTCTCTCAAAGCACTTCATGATGACGGAAGTGAGTGCTACGGGGCGGTAGTCGTTTAGCTCAGTTACCTTAGCTTTCTTGGGAACAGGAACAATGGTGGCCCTCTTGAAGCATGTGGGAACAGCAGACTGGTACAGGGATTGATTGAATATGTCCGTAAACACACCGGCCAGCTGGTCTGCGCATGCTCTGAGGGCGCGGCTGGGGATGCCGTCTGGGCCTGCAGCCTTGCGAGGGTTAACACGTTTAAATGTCTTACTCACCTCGGCTGCAGTGAAGGAGAGACCGCATGTTTTCGTTGCAGGCCGTGTCAGTGGCACTGTATTGTCCTCAAAGCGGGCAAAAAAGTTATTTAGTCTGCCTGGGAGCAAGACATCCTGGTCCGTGACTGGGCTGGATTTCTTCCTGTAGTCCGTGATTGACTGTAGACCCTGCCACATGCCTCTTGTGTCTGAGCCGTTGAATTGAGATTCTACTTTGTCTCTGTACTGACGCTTAGCTTGTTTGATAGCCTTGCGGAGGGAATAGCTGCACTGTTTGTATTCGGTCATGTTACCAGACAACTTGCCCTGATTAAAAGCAGTGGTTTGCGCTTTCAGTTTCACGCGAATGCTGCCATCAATCCATGGTTTCTGGTTAGGGATTGTTTTAATCGTTGCTATGGGAACGACATCTTCAACGCACGTCCTAATGAACTCGCACACCGAATCAGCGTATTCGTCAATGTTGTTATCTGACGCGATACGAAACATATCCCAGTCCACGTGATGGAAGCAGTCTTGGAGTGTGGAGTCAGCTTGGTCGGACCAGCGTTGGACAGACCTCAGCGTGGGAGCCTCTAGTTTTAGTTTCTGTCTGTAGGCAGGGATCAGCAAAATGGAGTCGTGGTCAGCTTTTCTGAATATGGTTCCCAATCAGAGACAACGATAAGCAGCTGCCTCTGATTGAGAACCAATCAAGGCAACCATAGACAAATAAACACCTAGACTAGATAAAACCCATAGACAATGGAAGAACTAAACAAACCACCCTTGTCAAACCCTGACCTAACCAAATAATAAAGAAAACAAAGACAACTAAGGTCAGGGCGTCAGGACTGCGGATCCTCACCATAGGCCCCGGACTGTGGCCCGTCATTGGAGGTTCCGGACTGTGGCCCGTCGTTGGAGGTTCCGGACTGTGGCCCGTCGTTGGAGGTTCCGGACTGTGGCCCGTCGTTGGAGGTTCCGGACTGTGGCCCGTCGTTGGAGGTTCCGGACTGTGGCCCGTCGTTGGAGGTTCCGGACTGTGGCCCGTCGTTGGAGGTTCCGGACTGTGGCCCGTCGTTGGAGGTTCCGGACTGTGGCCCGACGTTGGAGGTTCCGGACTGTGTACTGTGGCCGGACGCTCTGGACTGGGCACTGTCGCCGGACCAGACACCTAGACCAGACAACCTCTAGACATACAATAAACCCTAGACAATGAAAAAACGAAACCAACCACCCTTGTTACACCCTGACCTAACCAAATAATAAAGAAAACAAAGACAACTAAGGTCAGGGCGTGACATCTAGTGGCTACTTCCGGTGGATTTGCCACAAACATATTATGTATTCAGGACATAATGTTAATTTCTTTGCCACATTTATTTCAGATTGTCTTTAGTGCCTTGTTGCAAACAGGATGCATGTTTTGTAATATTTTTATTCTGTACAGTCTTTTTTTCAGTCTGTCAATGAGGTTAGTATTGTGGAGTCACTATAATGTTGTTGATCCATCCTCAGTTCTCTCCTCTCCTGAGGGGCAACATCAAACTAGCCTGGTTCCAGATCCGTTTGCGCTCTTGCCAGCTCCATTGCTGTAAATGTCAAGCCAAACATGACAATTCCATGAGTTAGTGACAGGAGTTGTCAAGAAGTCAGAAACAGACTGGCACCTAATAAAAAAACGTTTTGATGTCTAAGTTAAACAGATGCATGTAAAAAGTATCGTTCTCGTCTAAGATAATAGGCCTGGTAGAACATCTAGATCACATCCGGACGAGAAGGTTTTTGCCCCTGGGATGATCTTGATTTATTATTGCACAATCTTTTGCACAATACTACAAATGCAGGTGACGGACGAGCAGTAGGCTGCTTCATTTCAATATTTAGGACAGCAGTTGTCAGCATCACAGTAAAATTAACTTTCAGATACCCATCAAAAATGGCAAAACGGAAGGTGGACACTGAGAACAGGTCTGGGGGGTTTCAAACAAGGTGGGAGTCGGAGTATTTGTTCACGGAGGTAGCTGGAAAACCTGTGTGTCTTCTGTGTGGAGAAAGTGTGGCGGTACTGAAAGAGTATAATCTGAGACGACATTATGAAACGAAACACGCGGACAAAAACAAGAATATGGACATGGAACAAAGGCTACAAAAGGCAGAGGAATTAAAACAGGCCTCAAATCTCAGGACAGGCTCTGTTCAAAAAAGCCAAATCAAAGGCCAGGCTGCTGTCAAGGCCAGTTTTATTTTGGCAGAAGAGATCGCTAAATCAGCCCGGCCATTTACGGAGGGGGATTTCATCAAAAACTGCATGATTAAAGTTTGTGACGAAGTTTGCCCAGAAAAAAAGGCAACTCTTTTTAAATGTGAGTCTGAGCAGAAACACCATTGCAAGAGTAGAGTAGACCAGTTGTCCATCAATCTAAAAGAGCAGCTTGTAAAAAAGGGAAAAGATTTCATTGCATATTCTTGGCTGTGGATGAGAGCACCGACATTTCTGACATTGCCCAGTTGTCAATTTTCATCCGCGGACAGTGGACTCCAGCCTAAGCGTGACAGAGGAGTTTTTGGCTTTACGTCCTATGCATGGCACAACTACGGGGCATGATTTGTATGAAGAGGTGTCAAGATGTGTAAATGAGATGGAGCTGCCTTGGTAAAAGGTCGTGGGTTTGACAACCGACGGAGTCTGCGATGTGTGGACACAGGAGTCTGGTGGCGAAGATACGGGAAAAGATGCAAGAGGAAAACAGGTGAGCTGACAGCTTATCATTGTATCATACACCAGGTAGTCTGGTAAAGCCTTGAAAATGGAGCATGTAATGAGCATCATCACGCGCACAGTTAACTTTATCAGAGCCAAAGGTTTGAATCACCGCCAGTTCAAGGCATTTCTGACGGAGTTAGAAACGGAGCATGGTGATTTGCCTTATCACACAGAGGTGCGATGGCTAAGGGGAAAGGTGCTTCAAAGATGTAGCTGGTGAGGAGATTTGTCTGTTCTTGGACAGCAAAGGGAAAGACACAACACAGGTCTGGGACAAATGTTTCTGTGTGAAATGGCTTTTCTGTGTGACATTACGAGTCATCTGACAATGAACTTGCAGCTGCAGGGTCGGGATCGTGTCATCTCTGATATGTACAGTACAGTGAAGGCATTTAAAACCAAACTGACTCTGTGGGAGACGCAGATGCGGAAAGAAAATTTGAGCCACTTTCCCAGCTGCCAGACCATGAAAGAGAAGCTCTCACCAGTGCGTTCCCGAGCGCACAGTTGGCTGATAAAATAGGTATGCTTGCCACTGACTTTCGACGCCGATTTGCTGACTTTGAAGCACAAAAAAGCAGGTTGGAACTGCTCGGTAACCCATTTGCTGTTGACGTGGAAAGCTCACCACCAAACCTCCAAATGGAGTTGATTGACCTCCAATGCAATGATGCACTGAGGGCAAAATATGCGGCAGTGGGTGCTGCGGAGTTCGCCCGTTTCCTCCCCGACACAATGCCCCAGCTGCGCATTCAGGCTGCTCAAACGTTGTCTATGTTTGGCAGCACATACCTGTGTGAACAACTGTTTTCTTTGATGAACTTGAACAAAACATCACACAGAAGGTACTGCTGAACACCTCCACTCAATTCTGAGGATTTCCTCAGCTCAGAGCCTTAAACATTGATGAACTTGTGGAAAAGATGGGACAAACAGTATCACCCTCAACCTCAAACAAGTGAACATTACTGTGCAATCACATATTTAGAGTTTTTACTCAGTTCAAGTTTAAAAGTTAAAGTTTAATATTTGTTTTCACTGCATGTTACTTCTCCTTAAACAAAGTGTTGTTTTTGATTAATAGATTTTTGCACTTTATTTTATTGTATTTCAATCAATTATATTTTAAAAATATTTCAGTTGAGTGGATGATAGAAAATTGCTATTATTGTTTTTTTCTTTGAAGTAAATTTAGCCCACTTTTGCTAAAATAGAAAATATAGGCTACTGATGGTGCCTTGAATACAAGTTTCTTTCATTTAATGTTCATGTTATGGGGATTTTTATATAAAGGAAATTTGTCTTTTGTGTCTGTTGAAAATTAAAGATTACTGACAGAGCCATAAGAAAATATTGCTTTATTTATCTGATCATATTGGAATATATTTGTTAGGTTTTCAGTAGGTTCAATTAGGTTCACTAGACTATATGCGTCATTTAAAAAATTTTCAATGAACATTCGAACAGTCCGGCCCTCGGCTTGTAGCTAAATTTTTTATTTGGCCCTCCGTCCATTTGACTTTGACACCCCTGATCTAGATCATCCGGACATTTTGTTGGATGTTATGACAATGACTGGTAAACAGGTCTGGGACAAGGTAGTCTGGTAAACAGGTCCAGGACAAGGTAGTCTGGTAAACAGGTCCGGGACAAGGTAGTCTGGTAAACAGGTCTGGGACAAGGTAGTCTGGTAAACAGGTCTGGGACAAGGTAGTCTGGTAAACAGGTCTGGGACAAGGTAGTCTGGTAAACAGGTCCGTGACAAGGTAGTCTGGTAAACAGGTCGTCTGGTAAACAGGTCTGGGACAAGGTAGTCTGGTAAACAGGTAGTCTGGTAAACAGGTCTGGGACAAGGTAGTCTGGTAAACAGGTCCTGGACAAGGTAGTCTGGTAAACAGGTCTGGGACAAGGTAGTCTGGTAAACAGGTCTGGGACAAGGTAGTCTGGTAAACAGGTCTGGGACAAGGTAGTCTGGTAAACAGGTCCTGGACAAGGTAGTCTGGTAAACAGGTCCAGGACAAGGTAGTCTGGTAAACAGGTCCTGGACAAGGTAGTCTGGTAAACAGGTCTGGGACAAGGTAGTCTGGTAAACAGGTCGTCTGGTAAACAGGTCCAGTACAAGGTAGTCTGGTAAACAGGTCCTGGACAAGGTAGTCTGGTAAACAGTAAACAGGTCCAGGACAAGGTAGTCTGGTAAACAGGTCTGGGACAAGGTAGTCTGGTAAACAGGTCTGGGACAAGGTAGTCTGGTAAACAGGTCTGGGACAAGGTAGTCTGGTAAACAGGTCGTCTGGTAAACAGGTCCAGTACAAGGTAGTCTGGTAAACAGGTCCTGGACAAGGTAGTCTGGTAAACAGGTCTGGGACAAGGTAGTCTGGTAAACAGGTCTGGGACAAGGTAGTCTGGTAAACAGGACAAGGTAGTCTGGTAAACAGGTCCAGTACAAGGTAGCCTGGTAAACAGGTCCAGGACAAGGTAGTCTGGTAAACAGGTCTGGGACAAGGTAGTCTGGTAAACAGGTCGTCTGGTAAACAGGTCCAGTACAAGGTAGTCTGGTAAACAGGTCCAGGACAAGGTAGTCTGGTAAACAGGTCTGGGACAAGGTAGTCTGGTAAACAGGTCTGGGACAAGGTAGTCTGGTAAACAGGTCTGGGACAAGGTAGTCTGGTAAACAGGTCTGGGACAAGGTAGTCTGGTAAACAGGTCTGGGACAAGGTAGTCTGGTAAACAGGTCTGGGACAAGGTAGTCTGGTAAACAGGTCCAGGACAAGGTAGTCTGGTAAACAGGTCTGGGACAAGGTAGTCTGGTAAACAGGTCTGGGACAAGGTAGTCTGGTAAACAGGTCCGTGACAAGGTAGTCTGGTAAACAGGTAGTCTGGTAAACAGGTCTGGGACAAGGTAGTCTGGTAAACAGGTAGTCTGGTAAACAGGTCTGGGACAAGGTAGTCTGGTAAACAGGTCTGGGACAAGGTAGTCTGGTAAACAGGTCTGGGACAAGGTAGTCTGGTAAACAGGTCCAGGACAAGGTAGTCTGGTAAACAGGTAGTCTGGTAAACAGGTCTGGGACAAGGTAGTCTGGTAAACAGGTCCTGGACAAGGTAGTCTGGTAAACAGGTCTGGGACAAGGTAGTCTGGTAAACAGGTAGTCTGGTAAACAGGTCTGGGACAAGGTAGTCTGGTAAACAGGTCTGGGACAAGGTAGTCTGGTAAACACGTCTGGGACAAGGTAGTCTGGTAAACAGGTCTGGGACAAGGTAGTCTGGTAAACAGGTCCTGGACAAGGTAGTCTGGTAAACAGGTCCAGGACAAGGTAGTCTGGTAAACAGGTCCTGGACAAGGTAGTCTGGTAAACAGGTCTGGGACAAGGTAGTCTGGTAAACAGGTCATCTGGTAAACAGGTCAAGTACAAGGTAGTCTGGTAAACAGGTCTGGGACAAGGTAGTCTGGTAAACAGGTCTGGGACAAGGTAGTCTGGTAAACAGGTCTGGGACAAGGTAGTCTGGTAAACAGGTCTGGGACAAGGTAGTCTGGTAAACAGGTCTGGGACAAGGTAGTCTGGTAAACAGGTCTGGGACAAGGTAGTCTGGTAAACAGGTCTGGGACAAGGTAGTCTGGTAAACAGGTCTGGGACAAGGTAGTCTGGTAAACAGGTCCTTGACGAGGTAGTGTGGTAAACAGGTAGTCTGGTAAACAGTTTTCCATAGCAGCAGGCAGAACAGTAAATCAGACCGGTGCGCGTGTGAAAGAGCATTATATATTATTATCTGGAAAATGAGTATTGGAATTAGGCCAAGACAGTATCTAAGGAAATATCAATGCATTGATCACATGTCTTTGGAGTATTGGAATTAGGCCAAGACAGTATCTAAGGAAATATCAACGCATTGATCACATGTCTTTGGAGGGGTTGGAATTAGGCCAAGACAGTATCTAAGGAAATATCAATGCATTGATCACATGTCTTTGGAGTATTGGAATTAGGCCAAGACAGTATCTAAGGAAATATCAACGCATTGATCACATGTCTTTGGAGGGGTTGGAATTAGGCCAAGACAGTATCTAAGGAAATATCAACGCATTGATCACATGTCTTTGGAGGGGTTGGAATTAGGCCAAGACAGTATCTAAGGAAATATCAACGCATTGATCACATGTCTTTGGAGGGGTTGGAATTAGGCCAAGACAGTATCTAAGGAAATATCAACGCATTGATCACATGTCTTTGGAGGGGTTGGAATTAGGCCAAGACAATATCTAAGGAAATATCAATGCATTGATCACATGTCTTTGGAGTATTGGAATTAGGCCAAGACAGTATCTAAGGAAATATCAATGCATTGATCACATGTCTTTGGAGTATTGGAATTAGGCCAAGACAGTATCTAAGGAAATATCAATGCATTGATCACATGTCTTTGGAGTATTGGAATTAGGCCAAGACAGTATCTAAGGAAATATCAACGCATTGATCACATGTCTTTGGAGGGGTTGGAATTAGGCCAAGACAGTATCTAAGGAAATATCAACGCATTGATCACATGTCTTTGGAGGGGTTGGAATTAGGCCAAGACAGTATCTAAGGAAATATCAATGCATTGATCACATGTCTTTGGAGTATTGGAATTAGGCCAAGACAGTATCTAAGGAAATATCAATGCATTGATCACATGTCTTTGGAGTATTGGAATTAGGCCAAGACAGTATCTAAGGAAATATCAACGCATTGATCACATGTCTTTGGAGTATTGGAATTAGGCCAAGACAGTATCTAAGGAAATATCAACGCATTGATCACATGTCTTTGGAGGGGTTGGAATTAGGCCAAGACAGTATCTAAGGAAATATCAATGCATTGATCACATGTCTTTGGAGTATTGGAATTAGGCCAAGACAGTATCTAAGGAAATATCAATGCATTGATCACATGTCTTTGGAGTATTGGAATTAGGCCAAGACAGTATCTAAGGAAATATCAACGCATTGATCACATGTCTTTGGAGGGGTTGGAATTAGGCCAAGACAGTATCTAAGGAAATATCAATGCATTGATCACATGTCTTTGGAGGGGTTGGTATTAGGCCAAGACAGTATCTAAGGAAATATCAATGCATTGATCACATGTCTTTGGAGTATTGGAATTAGGCCAAGACAGTATCTAAGGAAATATCAACACATTGATCACATGTCTTTGGAGGGGTTGGAATTAGGCCAAGACAGTATCTAAGGAAATATCAACGCATTGATCACATGTCTTTGGAGTATTGGAATTAGGCCAAGACAGTATCTAAGGAAATATCAACGCATTGATCACATGTCTTTGGAGGGGTTGGAATTAGGCCAAGACTGTATCTAAGGAAATATCAACGCATTGATCACATGTCTTTGAGTATTGGAATTAGGCCAAGACAGTATCTAAGGAAATATCAACGCATTGATCACATGTCTTTGGAGGGGTTGGAATTAGGCCAAGACAGTATCTAAGGAAATATCAACGCATTGATCACATGTCTTTGGAGGGGTTGGAATTAGGCCAAGACAGTATCTAAGGAAATATCAATGCATTGATCACATGTCTTTGGAGGGGTTGGAATTAGGCCAAGACAGTATCTAAGGAAATATCAACGCATTGATCACATGTCTTTGGAGTATTGGAATTAGGCCAAGACAGTATCTAAGGAAATATCAATGCATTGATCACATGTCTTTGGAGTATTGGAATTAGGCCAAGACAGTATCTAAGGAAATATCAACGCATTGATCACATGTCTTTGGAGGGGTTGGAATTAGGCCAAGACAGTATCTAAGGAAATATCAACGCATTGATCACATGTCTTTGGAGGGTTTGGAATTAGGCCAAGACAGTATCTAAGGAAATATCAACGCATTGATCACATGTCTTTGGAGGGGTTGGAATTAGGCCAAGACAGTATCTAAGGAAATATCAACGCATTGATCACATGTCTTTGGAGTATTGGAATTAGGCCAAGACAGTATCTAAGGAAATATCAATGCATTGATCACATGTCTTTGGAGTATTGGAATTAGGCCAAGACAGTATCTAAGGAAATATCAACGCATTGATCACATGTCTTTGGAGGGTTTGGAATTAGGCCAAGACAGTATCTAAGGAAATATCAATGCATTGATCACATGTCTTTGGAGGGGTTGGAATTAGGCCAAGACAGTATCTAAGGAAATATCAACGCATTGATCACATGTCTATTCCCCAGGTCGCTGCTGTAAAATATGTTTTCAGTTAACTTACCTGGTAAAATAAGGGTTCAATAAAATGTGGTGATGTTTTGTCTGTGGCTCAACACATGGCAGACCAGGAACTGGATATAGTCTTAACAATGTGGTGATGTTTTCAGACCAGGAACTGGATATAGTCTTAACAATGTGGTGATGTTTTCAGACCAGGAACTGGATATAGTCTTAACAATGTGGTGATGTTTTCAGACCAGGAACTGGATATAGTCTTAACAATGTGGTGATGTTTTCAGACCAGGAACTGGATATAGTCTTAACAATGTGGTGATGTTTTCAGACCAGGAACTGGATATAGTCTTAACAATGTGGTGATGTTTTCAGACCAGGGACTGGATATAGTCTTAACAATGTGGTGATGTTTTCAGACCAGGAACTGGATATAGTCTTAACAATGTGGTGATGTTTTCAGAACAGGAACTGGATATAGTCTTAACAATGTGGTGATGTTTTCAGACCAGGGACTGGATATAGTCTTAACAATGTGGTGATGTTTTCAGACCAGGAACTGGATATAGTCTTAACAATGTGGTGATGTTTTCAGACCAGGAACTGGATATAGTCTTAACAATGTGGTGATGTTTTCAGACCAGGAACTGGATATAGTCTTAACAATGTGGTGATGTTTTCAGACCAGGGACTGGATATAGTCTTAACAATGTGGTGATGTTTTCAGACCAGGGACTGGATATAGTCTTAACAATGTGGTGATGTTTTCAGAACAGGAACTGGATATAGTCTTAACAATGTGGTGATGTTTTCAGACCAGGAACTGGATATAGTCTTAACAATGTGGTGATGTTTTCAGACCAGGAACTGGATATAGTCTTAACAATGTGGTGATGTTTTCAGACCAGGAACTGGATATAGTCTTAACAATGTGGTGATGTTTTCAGACCAGGAACTGGATATAGTCTTAACAATGTGGTGATGTTTTCAGACCAGGAACTGGATATAGTCTTAACAATGTGGTGATGTTTTCAGACCAGGGACTGGATATAGTCTTAACAATGTGGTGATGTTTTCAGACCAGGAACTGGATATAGTCTTAACAATGTGGTGATGTTTTCAGACCAGGAACTGGATATAGTCTTAACAATGTGGTGATGTTTTCAGACCAGGAACTGGATATAGTCTTAACAATGTGGTGATGTTTTCAGACCAGGGACTGGATATAGTCTTAACAATGTGGTGATGTTTTCAGACCAGGAACTGGATATAGTCTTAACAATGTGGTGATGTTTTCAGACCAGGAACTGGATATAGTCTTAACAATGTGGTGATGTTTTCAGACCAGGGACTGGATATAGTCTTAACAATGTGGTGATGTTTTCAGACCAGGAACTGGATATAGTCTTAACAATGTGGTGATGTTTTCAGACCAGGAACTGGATATAGTCTTAACAATGTGGTGATGTTTTCAGACCAGGAACTGGATATAGTCTTAACAATGTGGTGATGTTTTCAGACCAGGGACTGGATATATTCTTAACAATGTAGTGATGTTTTCAGACCAGGGACTGGATATAGTCTTAACAATGTGGTGATGTTTTCAGACCAGGGACTGGATATATTCTTAACAATGTAGTGATGTTTTCAGACCAGGAACTGGATATAGTCTCAACAATGTGGTGATGTTTTCAGACCAGGAACTGGATATAGTCTTAACAATGTGGTGATGTTTTCAGCCTAACAACGTGGTGATGTTTTCAGACCAGGAACTGGATATAGTCTTAACAATGTGGTGATGTTTTCAGACCAGGAACTGGATATAGTCTTAACAATGTGGTGATGTTTTCAGATCAGGAACTGGATATAGTCTTAACAATGTGGTGATGTTTTCAGACCAGGAACTGGATATAGTCTTAACAATGTGGTGATGTTTTCAGACCAGGAACTGGATATAGTCTTAACAATGTGGTGATGTTTTCAGACCAGGAACTGGATATAGTCTTAACAATGTGGTGATGTTTTCAGACCAGGAACTGGATATAGTCTTAACAATGTGGTGATGTTTTCAGACCAGGGACTGGATATAGTCTTAACAATGTGGTGATGTTTTCAGACCAGGAACTGGATATAGTCTTAACAATGTGGTGATGTTTTCAGACCAGGAACTGGATATAGTCTTAACAATGTGGTGATGTTTTCAGACCAGGAACTGGATATAGTCTTAACAATGTGGTGATGTTTTCAGACCAGGAACTGGATATAGTCTTAACAATGTGGTGATGTTTTCAGACCAGGAACTGGATATAGTCTTAACAATGTGGTGATGTTTTCAGACCAGGAACTGGATATAGTCTTAACAATGTGGTGATGTTTTCAGACCAGGAACTGGATATAGTCTTAACAATGTGGTGATGTTTTCAGACCAGGAACTGGATATAGTCTTAACAATGTGGTGATGTTTTCAGACCAGGGACTGGATATAGTCTTAACAATGTGGTGATGTTTTCAGACCAGGAACTGGATATAGTCTTAACAATGTGGTGATGTTTTCAGACCAGGAACTGGATATAGTCTTAACAATGTGGTGATGTTTTCAGACCAGGAACTGGATATAGTCTTAACAATGTGGTGATGTTTTCAGACCAGGAACTGGATATAGTCTTAACAATGTGGTGATGTTTTCAGACCAGGAACTGGATATAGTCTTAACAATGTGGTGATGTTTTCAGACCAGGAACTGGATATAGTCTTAACAATGTGGTGATGTTTTCAGACCAGGAACTGGATATAGTCTTAACAATGTGGTGATGTTTTCAGACCAGGAACTGGATATAGTCTTAACAATGTGGTGATGTTTTCAGACCAGGAACTGGATATAGTCTTAACAATGTGGTGATGTTTTCAGACCAGGAACTGGATATAGTCTTAACAATGTGGTGATGTTTTCAGCTTAACAATGTGGTGATGTTTTCAGACCAGGAACTGGATATAGTCTTAACAATGTGGTGATGTTTTCAGACCAGGAACTGGATATAGTCTTAACAATGTGGTGATGTTTTCAGACCAGGAACTGGATATAGTCTTAACAATGTGGTGATGTTTTCAGACCAGGAACTGGATATAGTCTTAACAATGTGGTGATGTTTTCAGACCAGGAACTGGATATAGTCTTAACAATGTGGTGATGTTTTCAGACCAGGAACTGGATATAGTCTTAACAATGTGGTGATGTTTTCAGACCAGGAACTGGATATAGTCTTAACAATGTGGTGATGTTTTCAGACCAGGAACTGGATATAGTCTTAACAATGTGGTGATGTTTTCAGACCAGGAACTGGATATAGTCTTAACAATGTGGTGATGTTTTCAGACCAGGAACTGGATATAGTCTTAACAATGTGGTGATGTTTTCAGACCAGGAACTGGATATAGTCTTAACAATGTGGTGATGTTTTCAGACCAGGAACTGGATATAGTCTTAACAATGTGGTGATGTTTTCAGACCAGGAACTGGATATAGTCTTAACAATGTGTTGATGTTTTCAGCCTAACAATGTGGTGATGTTTTCAGACCAGGAACTGGATATAGTCTTAACAATGTGGTGATGTTTTCAGACCAGGAACTGGATATAGTCTTAACAATGTGGTGATGTTTTCAGACCAGGAACTGGATATAGTCTTAACAATGTGGTGATGTTTTCAGACCAGGAACTGGATATAGTCTTAACAATGTGGTGATGTTTTCAGACCAGGGACTGGATATAGTCTTAACAATGTGGTGATGTTTTCAGACCAGGAACTGGATATAGTCTTAACAATGTGGTGATGTTTTCAGACCAGGAACTGGATATAGTCTTAACAATGTGGTGATGTTTTCAGACCAGGAACTTCAAGGTCAAAATTGCTCTGAATAGTCATTTTCCAGAGGGTCTGAATACTTATGTAAATAAGGTATTTTATTTTTATTTTTTTAATTGCAGAAATGTCTAAAAACCTGTTTTCGCTTTGTCATTATGGGATATTGCGTGTAGATTGATGAGAACATGTTTTTATTTCATCCATTTTAGAATAAGGCTGTTACCTCAATCTGAAATTACATTTAAATTTCAATCGTCCTAGAATGCGGCCCTTCCACGGTCCCAGAATGAATCGAGCCTAAACCCTCTAGAATTAGAATGAGTGACCCAATTCAGCATATATTCGATGTTGGTTCAATGTCATTTAATTAACAATGTTCCGACAGACATAAATACAAATAAAATTGTTAAAAATACGAGCCTAGTTGGTTTAGCCAGGAACCTTCCCGCTAGCCATGATTGGCTGAGATATTGGATGAGCTGGATTTTCCGGGAGAAGAGTGTGGATTGGTCTGCAATGTCACATGCTTCTGTCTATAACGTCAGCTGCTCAGTATGTGTTGATAGTCCTTTCTACCGCGCTGTTTTTGAAAGATATAACGTTAGCCATCGAGAACTACAAACGTTTTGCTACTTTGATGCCCTGAATTTAGCAGGCCCTATCAACAGATCATTTGGAAAAAGTGATTGGCTACTTTCTGTACACGCCCCGGTCAGTGTGAACCGGAGTGACTTGACACAACGGTGCCAAACAAGATGTAGTAGCTACAAACAGAACAGAGTTAAATATTTGCCGTGAAGCGTTCACCCATATATACGGGTAAGAGTCTGGCTACATTTTCACATATTCCAAGTTTCTAATTTGGTCAGAAAGTAATTTTCATTGCAGGTTAAAGCGTACTGTTCGCTAGCTAACGTTACATGTATGATCTGTGTAGTAATATTATTCAAATCAGAAATGCATTTGCATTGCTAGTTATAGCTGCAGCAGTGTATGTTAAGAGGAGGCAGTGGGTTAAACAGCTAGACCACCCTAGACCATAATCTCATGTCATTATCTATCTGTATGACATTATCTATATTATTATAATGTCATTATCTATATTATTATAATGTCATTATCTATTTATATTATTATAATGTCATTATCTATATTATTATAATGTCATTATCTATATTATTATAATGTCATTATCTATTTATATTATTATGTCATTATGTATATTATTATGACATTATCTATATTATTATAATGTCATTATCTATATTAGTATGTCATTATCTATCTATATTATTATAATGTCATTATCTATCTATATTATTATAATGTCATTATCTATCTATATTATTATAATGTCATTATCTATATTATTATAATGTCATTATCTATCTATATTATTATAATGTCATTATCTATCATTATCTATATTATTATAATGTCATTATTTATATTATTATAATGTCACTATCTATATTATTATAATGTCATTATCTATATTATTATAATGTCATTATCTATATTATTATATGTCATTATCTATCTATATTATTATAATGTCATTATCTATATTATTATAATGTCATTATATATCTGATATTATTATAATGTCATTATCTATATTATTATAATGTCACTATCTATATTATTATAATGTCATTATCTATATTATTATAATGTCATTATATATCTATATTATTATAATGTCATTATCTATCTATCTATATTATTATAATGGCATTATCTATCTATCTATATTATTATAATGGCATTATCTATCTATATTATTATAATGTCATTATCTATATTATTATAATGTCATTATCTATCTATATTATTATAATGTCATTATTTATATTATTATAATGTCACTATCTATATTATTATAATGACACTATCTATATTATTATAATGTCATTATCTATATTATTATATGTCATTATCTATATTATTATAATGTCATTATCTATATTATTATAATGTCATTATCTATATTATTATAATGTCATTATCTATATTATTATAATGTCATTATCTATATTATTATAATGTCACTATCTATATTATTATAATGTCACTATCTATATTATTATAATGTCATTATCTATATTATTATGTCATTATCTATATTATTATAATGTCATTATCTATATTATTATAATGTCATTATCTATCTGTTATTATTATAATGGCATTATCTATCTATCTATATTATTATAATGTCATTATTTATCTATATTATTATAATGTCATTATCTATATTATTATAATGTCATTATCTATCTATATTATTATAATGTCATTATTTATATTATTATGTCATTATCTATATTATTATAATGTCATTATCTATATTATTATAATGTCATTATCTATATATATTATTATAATGTCATTATTTATATTATTATGTCATTATCTATATTATTATAATGTCATTATTTATATTATTATAATGTCATTATCTATATTATTATAATGGCATTATCTATCTGTTATTATTATAATGTCATTATTTATATTATTATGTCATTATCTATATTATTATAATGTCATTATTTATATTATTATAATGTCATTATCTATATTATTATAATGTCATTATCTATATTATTATAATGTCATTATTTATATTATTATAATGTCATTATCTATTTATATTATTATAATGTCATTATCTATTTATATTATTATTATGTCATTATCAATCTATGGTATTATAATATGTCATTATCTATTATGATGATTAAAATGTCATTATCTATGTTATTATGTCATTGTCAATCTATATTATTATGTCATGATCTACTCATTATAATGTCATTATCTATCTATATTATTAAACTGTCAATATTTATCTATCTGTTATTATGTCATTATCAATCTATATTATATATATTTTAATTTGGACTGTACACTTGTTTATTCCATGTGTAACTCTGTGTTGTTTGTGTCGCACTGCTTTGCTTTATCTTTGCCAGGTATCAGTTGTAAATGAGAACTTGTTCTCAACTAGCTTACCTGGTTAAATAAAGGTGAACGTTATTATACTGTCATTATCTGTCTATGTTATTATAATGTCATTATCTATCTTGTCTGATAGATAGTGTTTGCTTTGAATTGAATCATGGTAATGTTACCGTGGTAACATTTATTTTAAATGGTGCATAGCCGAAAAGAGGCCATGGGATTGAATCCCGACCTTAGTATGACTGTGAGAGGTTGACTGTAAGAGGGGATGGATGGAAGAGCTCCTTTCATATGCCCAACAATGCCATCTGCTGGACAGGAAGGGAAAATACTGTATGTCATAAACAGAAACCTCTCTTTTTATTGAACAATAACAATATATTGTTCAATATAAAATATTTTTCAACAGGAACTTAATATATTATTTCTAGTATAATACTGTAATAGAACATCAACAGACAGTAGCCTATAAATACTGTGTTGCAGTAAGGAGGACCAACAGGGCATAGTAAAAACTAAAATAGTATTTAATGTATTTACAATGAACATACAATCATGTCATATTTTACAAGTTATATACAGAACTTAACATTGTTAAATATAAATGTATGCATTTTGAAAAAAGGTAAAATAAGTTGAAGCATTTGGGACATCTAAAAGTCTGACATGTTTAAAATACAGGAAGAGGATATTTTCATATTTCAATGCTTTTTGTTTTAAAAGACTTCCTGCAACGTGCCATGAGCTTTTGGTGTATATCACCTTCTAACGCGAGCCAACACCCCACTGCCCCGTTCAACCTTAATGAACCTGGTCAGCCCAGGGTTCCTCTTCAACCTTAATGAACCTGGTCAGCCCAGGGTTCCCCTTCAACCTTAATGAACCTGGTCAGCCCAGGGTTCCCGTTCAACCTTAATGAACCTGGTCAGCCCAGGGTTCCTCTTCAACCTTAATGAACCTGGTCAGCCCAGGGTTCCCCTTCAACCTTAATGAACCTGGTCAGCCCAGGGTTCCCCTTCAACCTTAATGAACCTGGTCAGCCCAGGGTTCCCCTTCAACCTTAATGAACCTGGTCAGCCCAGGGTTCCCGTTCAACCTTAATGAACCTGGTCAGCCCAGGGTTCCTCTTCAACCTTAATGAACCTGGTCAGCCCAGGGTTCCTCTTCAACCTTAATGAACCTGGTCAGGTCAGGGTTCTCCTTCAACCTTAATGAATCTGGTCAGCCCAGGGTTCCCCTTCAACCTTAATGAACCTGGTCAGCCCAGGGTTCTCCTTCAACCTTAATGAACCTGGTCAGCCCAGGGTTCCCCTTCAACCTTAATGAACCTGGTCAGGTCAGGGTTCTCCTTCAACCTTAATGAATCTGGTCAGCCCAGGGTTCCCCTTCAACCTTAATGAACCTGGTCAGCCCAGGGTTCCCCTTCAACCTTAATGAACCTGGTCAGCCCAGGGTTCCCCTTCAACCTTAATGAACCTGGTCAGCCCAGGGTTCCCCTTCAACCTTAATGAACCTGGTCAGCCCAGGGTTCCCCTTCAACCTTAATGAACCTGGTCAGCCCAGGGTTCCCCTTCAACCTTAATGAACCTGGTCAGCCCAGGGTTCCCCTTCAAACCAGAGCTGTGTTCACCACAGGGTTGGTGTCCATTACATTTAAATTCCAGGCAATTCAAAAAGTAAACCAAATTCCAATTCCAAATGGTCCTTATCAAAAAGCATAGTAGAGAATTGGAATTTCACTGTACTTCCTTGAAGATGCAGTCCGGGATGGAATTGCAACAAAAAATAAACATATCATACTAAATGGATGATGTAGTACACAAAACACTAGCTCACTACCATCAGGTCTTAATGGCCTGGTACTCAGGGCTCTATTGTCCCTCCAGCAGGTCTTAATGGCCTGGTACTCAGGGCTCTATTGTCCCTCCATCAGGTCTTAATGGCCTGGTACTCAGGGCTCTATCGTCCCTCCATCAGGTCTTAATGGCCTGGTACTCAGGGCTCTATCGTCCCTCCATCAGGTCCTAATGGCCTGGTACTCAGGACCCTATCGTCCCTCCATCAGGTCTTAATGGCCTGGTACTCAGGACCCTATCATCCCTCCATCAGGTCTTAATGGCCTGGTACTCAGGGCTCTATCGTCCCTCCATCAGGTCTTAATGGCCTGGTACTCAGGGCTCTATCGTCCCTCCATCAGGTCTTAATGGCCTGGTACTCAGGACTCTATCGTCCCTCCATCAGGTCTTAATGGCCTGGTACTCAGGGTTCTATTTTCCTCCAACCACTCTGATATTATTGCAAATGCCATGGAAAATCACATGAAACAGTTATCCTCAAAAGAGTAGGCCTATCTTACTTTTAAAAGGCAGGTTAAAACAGTGTTAAACATGGTTGCTGTGGATGTTGTTTCAAAGCCTCTAATACAACCAAATGGACAGCGCTTTCTAAATTGATGATTCAGTCAAAACACCCATATGTATATTACCGTTTATGCACAGGCTTATGAGCCCAAGCCATCCTTATGGCATTACCCATCCTACCGCATGCATGGCAGAAAAACATCTTATTTAACATGTCTTTGGTACATAATTGGTCTAGCCTATACTCCAACATTAAACACATTCTAGTAACAGCATTTGAGTGTGGACTGGACTACTGGGCATACTGGTGGACTGGTTACCTTATGCTATACTCCAACATTAAACACATTCTAGTAACAGCCTTTGGGTGTGGACTGTACTACTGGGCATACTGGTGGACTGGTTACCTTATGCTATACTCCAACATTAAACACATTCTAGTAACGGCCTTTGGGTGTGGACTGTACTACTGGGCATACTGGTGGACTGGTTACCTTATGCTATACTCCAACATTAAACACATTCTAGTAACGGCCTTTGGGTGTGGACTGTACTACTGGGCATACTGGTGGACTGGTTACCTTATGCTACACTCCAACATTTATATCCACGAGTCTGGCAGAGAACGTAAAGCCCTAGGCCATGCGTTTGATTCATTGATTGAGCAGGGTGGCTTACAGTTAGCCTACAATTAGTGAATTTGCATTTCATTTTGAATAGCCTAGTAATAGGGAATGTTTAATATTTGAATAATGAATTGGGTGCCCCATTACCTTTAGTTATCCATAATACAGTATCTCACCACCGTGCGTTTCCATCTCCTCCTCTCTCTCCTTTATTCCTTTCTGGAGCACACAGAGGGGCTGTCAACAGTTTAGTGAAGTATGTTTCGTTACGAAAACATGTTACTGTCGATGTTTCCGAAAAGATTTGACTTGGTTTCCAAAATGAAGCACTGGGTAGCTGCAGGAACAAGGTTGGAGAGCCCATCCAGAGTTTTGTCGGACAATCACCTGTCGGGCAGTGAGAGGCTGGCTGCTCCTCAAACTGCTTGATGCTGGAGTGAAATAAGTGTTTTTGTGTGCCCTAAAACTGAATCAACCTGGTGTTTACAACAAGCAATGTTAGGCAAGAGTTTCTGAAAAAGTCAACCAACCCAGAACGCAACGTAAGTTTGAGGACAAAGAAATCCTTTTCTACCCAAGCTACGGATGAGGAGCTGTGTCTAAGCGGGTGAATTCAAGTCGAACCACCCAGCCTCCATCTCCCATCGAACCGTATTATCTAAAGGGTTTCATTACTATGCTGAGAGCTCTGAGCTACAGAGCTGTCTGTCCTCAGAAGACCCTTCCAGAGAAAAGGGAGGGACAGACTCCTAAGGGACACGGACACCGGGAGGACGAGCAACGAGGTGCGCAGGAGAAGTGCGTCATCATCGAACAACGGAACAGTCCACGCAGAGAATCCCCGGAGATCACCCCCTACGTAATTACATCATTATATTCTGACCCATAAAAGCGGCAGTTTGAGGCAAGGCTAGGGTTAGAATAGCATAGCTGACAAATTAACCCAAATGTATATTTCTCTGGTGTACTTCTTTTTCTCTCTCTTTTGAAATCCCCATAGTGGGTAACACGCGCCATAGTGTGTTGGCCCGTTATACTAAGTTCTAATCAATAGCCTATAATCTGTTTTGTCTATGTGTATCTTTTATCATCATTTTAGTTTTTAGTAAATAACTCATTAGTGGGACCCAGGTCCGTGCAGATTCAAGGGATATACAACGATCAGATTATGAGACTGATGGAGGAAACGGGTTCATTAGCGGCTGTTGTAAAATCCATATTCTGATATCCTTTGAGTTAATTTGGGAAATAGAAACTCAATAAAAATGAGTTTTCCCATGGTGCCCCAGGTTAATGAGTTAATAATTGCTTTATTCAGTTAATCACGTTATTAAAAACTTGTAATAATTCGATGAGCAACAGTCGTCACTTTAACCAATACAACGTTTATACCCCCTGTTTATAGCTCCACATTGACTCTGTACCGGTACCCCCTGTTTATTACATTTAACATTACATTTAAGTCATTTAGCAGACGCTCTTATCCAGCGACTTACAAATTGGTGCATTCACCTTATGACATCCAGTGGAACAGCCACTTTACAATAGTGCATCTAAATCTTTTAAGGGGGGGTGAGAAGGATTACTTTATCCTATCCTAGGTATTCCTTAAAGAGGTGGGGTTTCAGGTGTCTCCGGAAGGTGGTGATTGACTCCGCTGTCCTGGCGTCGTTTATAGCTCCACATTGACTCTGTACCGGTACCCCCTGTATATGGCCTCCACATTGACTCTGTACCAGTACCCCTGTATATAGCCTCCACATTGACTCTGTACCGGTACCCCCTGTATATAGCCTCCACATTGACTCTGTACCGGTACCCCTGTATATGGCCTCCACATTGACTCTGTACATTTTACATTTACATTTAAGTCATTTAGCAGACGCTCTTATCCAGAGCGACTTACAAATTGGTGCATTCACCTTATGACATCCAGTGGAACAGCCACTTTACAATAGTGCATCTAAATCTTTTAGGGGGGTGAGAAGGATTACTTATCCTATCCTAGGTATTCCTTAAAGAGGTGGGGTTTCAGGTGTCTCCGGAAGGTGGTGATTGACTCCGCTGTCCTGGCGTCGTGAGGGAGTTTGTTCCACCATTGGGGGCCAGAGCAGCGAACAGTTTTGACTGAGCTGAGCGGGAACTGTACTTCCTCAGTGGTAGGGAGGCGAGCAGGCCAGAGGTGGATGAACGCAGTGCCCTTGTTTGGGTGTAGGGCCTGATCAGAGCCTGGAGGTACTGAGGTGCCGTTCCCCTCACAGCTCCGTAGGCAAGCACCATGGTCTTGTAGCGGATGCGAGCTTCAACTGGAAGCCAGTGGAGAGAGCGGAGGAGCGGGGTGACGTGGGAGAACTTGGGAAGGTTGAACACCAGACGGGCTGCGGCGTTCTGGATGAGTTGTAGGGGTTTAATGGCACAGGCAGGGAGCCCAGCCAACAGCGAGTTGCAGTAATCCAGACGGGAGATGACAAGTGCCTGGATTAGGACCTGCGCCGCTTCCTGTGTGAGGCAGGGTCGTACTCTGCGGATGTTGTAGAGCATGAACCTACAGGAACGGGCCACCGCCTTGATGTTAGTTGAGAACGACAGGGTGTTGTCCAGGATCACGCCAAGGTTCTTAGCGCTCTGGGAGGAGGACACAATGGAGTTGTCAACCGTGATGGCGAGATCATGGAACGGGCAGTCCTTCCCGGGAGGAAGAGCAGCTCCGTCTTGCCGAGGTTCAGCTTGAGGTGGTGATCCGTCATCCACACTGATATGTCTGCCAGACATGCAGAGATGCGATTCGCCACCTGGTCATCAGAAGGGGGAAAGGAGAAGATTAATTGTGTGTCGTCTGCATAGCAATGATAGGAGAGACCATGTGAGGTTATGACAGAGCCAAGTGACTTGGTGTATAGCGAGAATAGGAGAGGGCCTAGAACAGAGCCCTGGGGGACACCAGTGGTGAGAGCGCGTGGTGAGGAGACAGATTCTCGCCACGCCACCTGGTAGGAGCGACCTGTCAGGTAGGACGCAATCCAGCGTGGGCCGCGCCGGAGATGCCCAACTCGGAGAGGGTGGAGAGGAGGATCTGATGGTTCACAGTATCGAAGGCAGCCGATAGGTCTAGAAGGATGAGAGCAGAGGAGAGAGAGTTAGCTTTAGCAGTGCGGAGCGCCTCCGTGATGCAGAGAAGAGCAGTCTCAGTTGAATGACTAGTCTTGAAACCTGACTGATTTGGATCAAGAAGGTCATTCTGAGAGAGATAGCGGTAGAGCTGGCCAAGGACGGCACGTTCAAGAGTTTTGGAGAGAAAAGAAAGAAGGGATACTGGTCTGTAGTTGTTGACATCGGAGGGATCGAGTGTAGGTTTTTTCAGAAGGGGTGCAACTCTCGCTCTCTTGAGGACGGAAGGGACGTAGCCAGCGGTCAGGGATGAGTTGATGAGCGAGGTGAGGTAAGGGAGAAGGTCTCCGGAAATGGTCTGGAGAAGAGAGGCGGGGATAGGGTCAAGCGGGCAGGTTGTTGGGCGGCCGGCCGTCACAAGACGCGAGATTTCATCTGGAGAGAGAGGGGAGAAAGAGGTCAGAGCACAGGGTAGGGCAGTGTGAGCAGAACCAGCGGTGTCGTTTGACTTAGCAAACGAGGATCGGATGTCATCGACCTTCTTTTCAAAATGGTTGACGAAGTCATCTGCAGAGAGGGAGGAGGGGGGAAGAGGATTCAGGAGGGAGGAGAAGGTGGCAAAGAGCTTCCTAGGGTTAGAGGCAGATGCTTGGAATTTAGAGTGGTAGAAAGTGGCTTTAGCAGCAGAGACAGAGGAGGAAAATGTAGAGAGGAGGGAGTGAAAGGATGCCAGGTCCGCAGGGAGGCGAGTTTTCCTCCATTTCCGCTCGGCTGCCCGGAGCCCTGTTCTGTGAGCTCGCAATGAGTCGTCGAGCCACGGAGCGGGAGGGGAGGACCGAGCCGGCCTGGAGGATAGGGGACATAGAGAGTCAAAGGATGCAGAAAGGGAGGAGAGGAGGGTTGAGGAGGCAGAATCAGGAGATTGGATTGAGAAGGTTTGAGCAGAGGGAAGAGATGATAGGATGGAAGAGGAGAGAGTAGCGGGGGAGAGAGAGCGAAGGTTGGGATGGCGCGATACCATCCGAGTAGGGGCAGTGTGGGAAGTGTTGGATGAGAGCGAGAGGGAAAAGGATACAAGGTAGTGGTCGGAGACTTGGAGGGGAGTTGCAATGGGGTTAGTGGAAGAACAGCATCTAGTAAAGATGAGGTCGAGCGTATTGCCTGCCTTGTGAGTAGGGGGGGAAGGTGAGAGGGTGAGGTCAAAAGAGGAGAGGAGTGGAAAGAAGGAGGCAGAGAGGAATGAGTCAAAGGTAGACGTGGGGAGGTTAAAGTCGCTCAGAACTGTGAGAGGTGAGCCGTCCTCAGGAAAGGAGCTTATCAAGGCATCAAGCTCATTGATGAACTCTCCGAGGGAACCTGGAGGGCGATAAATTATAAGGATGTTAAGCTTGAAAGGGCTGGTAACTGTGACAGCATGGAATTCAAAGGAGGCGATAGACAGATGGGTAAGGGGAGAAAGAGAGAATGACCACTTGGGAGAGATGAGGATCCCGGTGCCACCACCCCGCTGACCAGAAGCTCTCGGGGTGTGCGAGAACACGTGGGCGGACGAGGAGAGAGCAGTAGGAGTAGCAGTGTTATCTGTGGTGATCCATGTTTCCGTCAGTGCCAGGAAGTCGAGGGACTGGAGGGAGGCATAGGCTGAGATGAACTCTGCCTTGTTGGCCGCAGATCGGCAGTTCCAGAGGCTACCGGAGACCTGGAACTCCACGTGGGTCGTGCGCGCTGGGACCACCAGATTAGGGTGGCCGCGACCACGCGGTGTGGAGCGTTTGTATGGTCTGTGCAGAGAGGAGAGAACAGGGATAGACAGACACATAGTTGACAGGCTACAGAAGAGGCTACGCTAATGCAAGGAGATTGGAATGACAAGTGGACTACACGTCTCGAATGTTCAGAAAGTTAAGCTTACGTAGCAAGAATCTTATTGACTAAAATGATTAAAAATGATACAGTACTGCTGAAGTAGGCTAGCTGGCAGTGGCTGCGTTGTTGACACTACACTAATCAAGTCGTTCCGTTGAGTGTAATAGTTTCTACAGTGCTACTATTCGGGGGCTAGCTGGCTAGCTAGCAGTGTTGATTACGTTACGTTGCGTTAAAAGAACGACAATAGCTGGCTAGCTAACCTAGAAAATCGCTCTAGACTACACAATTATCTTTGATACAAAGACGGCTATGTAGCTAGCTATGTAGCTAGCTACGATCTGTTAGCTGTTAGCTAGCTAGCAGTGTCTCCTACGTTAAGGACGACAAATAGCTGGCTAGCTAACCTCGGTAAATTAAGATAATCACTCTAAGACTACTCACTCTAAACTACACAATTATCTTGGATACGAAGACAGCAAAGACAACTATGTAGCTAGCTAACACTACACTAATCAAGTCGTTCAGTTGAGTGTAATAGTTTCTACGGTGCTGCTATACGGTGGACGTTAGCTATGTGGCTAGCTGCAGTAGACTACGTTAGGACGACGAAATACGATAATTACGCAATTATCTTTGATACAAAGACGGCTATGTAGCTAGCTAAGAAGAAATTGCTAAGATTAGACAAATCAAACCGTTGTACTATAATGAAATGTAATGAAAAGTAATGAAAAGTAATACTACCTGCGGACCGAAGTGCGAATGCGACCGCTCGCTCCAACCCGGAAGTAAATAACAAACTGACCCTAGCAATACCCCCTGTATATAGCCTCCACATTGACTCTGTACCGGTACCCCCTGTATATAGCCTCCACATTGACTCTGTACCGGTACCCCCTGTATATAGCCTCCACATTGACTCTGTAACGGTACCCCCTGTTTATAGCCTCCACATTGACTCTGTACCGGTACCCCCTGTATATAGCTCCACATTGACTCTGTAACGGTACCCCCTGTATATAGCCTCCACATTGACTCTGTACTGGTACCCCCTTCCTTCCTGAAGACAAACAATGTATACGAAATGCTTCAGTCTGGTTTTAGACCCCGTCATAGCACTGAGACGGCACTTGTGAAGGTGGTAAATGACATTTTAATGGCATCGGACCGAGGCTCTGCATCTGTCCTCGTGCTCCTAGACCTTAGTGCTGCTTTTGATACCATCGATCACCACATTCTTTTGGAGAGATTGGAAACCCAAATTGGTCTACACGGACATGTTCTGGCCTGGTTTAGATCTTATCTGTCGGAAAGATATCAGTTTGTCTCTGTGAATGGTTTGTCCTCTGACAAATCAACTGTAAATTTCGGTGTTCCTCAAGGTTCTGTTTTCGGACCACTATTGTTTTCACTATACATTTTACCTCTTGGGGATGTTATTCGAAAACATAATGTTAACTTTCACTGCTATGCGGATGACACACAGCTGTACATTTCAATGAAACATGGTGAAGCCCTGTCACGTTCTGACCTTTATTTTCTGTGTTTTGTATTTAGTTAGTATGGTCAGGGCGTGAGTTGGGTGGGCAGTCTATGTTTGTTTGTCTAGGTTTTGGGAATTTCTATGTTTCGGCCTAGTATGGTTCTCAATCAGAGGCAGGTGTCATTAGTTGTCTCTGATTGAGAATCATACTTAGGTGGCCTGGGTTTCACTGTGTGTTTGTGGGTGATTGTTCCTGTCTCTGTGTGTGCACCAGATAGGACTG
Source organism: Oncorhynchus keta (assembly GCF_023373465.1). Taxonomy (NCBI): domain Eukaryota; kingdom Metazoa; phylum Chordata; class Actinopteri; order Salmoniformes; family Salmonidae; genus Oncorhynchus; species Oncorhynchus keta. Next base: position 37,886 of record NW_026290990.1, read on the forward strand.
TTTTGAGTTTCACATTTCTTGTTTTTTTTTGTTAGTTTGTTCATGTGTACCTTTACGCATTAAAAAAGTACCATGGACAATTACCACGCCGCGTATTGGTCCTCTGATCCGTTTCGCCTCTCCTCTTCGGAAGAAGAGGAGGAAATTCATTACAGAATCACCCACCAAAATCGGACCAAGCGGCGTGGTAAAGGACAGCGACGACAGCAGCAGCAGCAGCAACAACAGCGGCCAGCATCAGAGCAGAATCTGGACTACACAACTTGGGAGGAGATAGATAGGTGGGCGGTCGACCCAGGGAGAGTGCCGGAGCCCGCCTGGGATTCGATGGAGCAATGCAAGGAAGGTTACAGGAGAATGAGGTTGGCGAAGCCAGCACGGCAGTGCGACAGGTACGAGAGGCAGCCCCAAATTTTTTTTTTGGGGGGCACACGAGGTGTGGTACTAAGCCAGGTAGCAGACCTGAGCTCACTCCTCGTGCTTATGATAAGCAGCGCATTACTGGTCAGGCACCGTGTTATGCGGTTGAGCGCACGGTGTCGCCAGTGCGTGTCCATAGCCCGGTGCGCTATAGGGCAGCCCCGAAAGTGCCATGCGAGTGTGGGCATTGAGCCAGGGCGTATGGTGCCTGCTCAGCGGGTCTGGTCGCCGGTACGCAGTCTTGGTCCAGGTTATCCTGCGCCGGCTCTGCGTGCTGTGTCTCCGGGCGCTGGGAGGGTGCAGTGCGTCCTCTGCCTGCGCTCCGCTCGTACCGGGCAACTGTGGGAGTGGAGCCTAGGGGAGAGGTGCGTGTAGTAAGCACTAGATCTCCCGTGCTTACTCACAGCCCGGTTCAACCTGTGCCTGCACTCTGGAGGGTCCGGGCTCGAGTAGTTGTCCAGCCTGGGGAAGTGGTGCCAAGGTTGCGCACCAGAGCTCCAGTGCTCCCCACAGCCCGGTCTTTCAGGCTCCTCCTAACACCAAGCCTCCTGAAAGTCTCCCCAGCCTGGTAGTTCCTGTGGCAGCCCCACGCACCAGGCTGTCTCTCAGTCTCCTCCCTGCAGGTGCTCCCGCCTGTCCGGCGCCGCTGCCGGAGCGTCCCGCCTGTCCGGCGCCGCTGCCGGAGCGTCCCGCCTGTCCTGCGCCGCTGCGGAGCGTCCCGCCTGTCCGGCGCCGCTGCCGGAGCGTCCCGCCTGTCCGGCGCCGCTGCGGAGCGTCCCGCCTGTCCTGCGCCGCTGCCGGAGCGTCCCGCCTGTCCGGCGCCGCTGCCGGAGCGTCCCGCCTGTCCGGCGCCGCTGCCGGAGCCTCCCGCCTGTCCTGCGCCGTTGCCGGAGCGTCCCGCCTGTCCGGCGCCGCTGCCGGAGCCTCCCGCCTGTCCGGCGCCGCTGCCGGAGCCTCCCGCCTGTCCGGCGCCGCTGCTGGAGCGTCCCGCCTGTCCGGCGCCGCTGCCTCCTGTGGCAGCTCCACGCACCAGGCTGTCTCTCTGTCTCCTCCCTGCAGGTGCTCCCGCCTGTCCGGCGCCGCTGCCGGAGCGTCCCGCCTGTCCGGCGCCGCTGCGGAGCGTCCCGCCTGTCCTGCGCCGTTGCCGGAGCGTCCCGCCTGCCCGGCGCCGCTGCCGGAGCCTCCCGCCTGTCCGGCGCCGCTGCCGGGCGTCCCGCCTGTCCGGCGCCACTGCCGGAGCGTCCCACCTGTCCGGCGCCACTGCCGGAGCCTCCCGCCTGTCCGGCGCCGTTGCCGGAGCCCCTCAGCCCAGAGGCGCCAGAGCCCCTCAGCCCAGAGGCGCCAGAGCCCCTCAGCCCAGAGGCGCCAGAGCCCCTCAGCCCAGAGGCGCCAGAGCCCCTGCCCCTCTGTCCAGAGCTTCTGCCCCTCTGTCCCGAGCTGCCCCTCTGTCCACTGGGGTCATTGAGAGGGGTTGCCATGGTGAGAAAGCCACGGAGGTGGACAATAAAGCGGACTAAGACAATGGTGAAGTGGGGTCCGCGTCCCGCGCCAGAACCGCCACCGCGGACAGACGCCCACCCAGACCCTCCCCTATAGGTCAAGGTTTTGCGGCCGGAGTCCGCACCTTTGGGGGGGGGGGGGTACTGTCACGTTCTGACCTTTATTTTCTGTGTTTTGTATTTAGTTAGTATGGTCAGGGCGTGAGTTGGGTGGGCAGTCTATGTTTGTTTGTCTAGGTTTTGGGAATTTCTATGTTTCGGCCTAGTATGGTTCTCAATCAGAGGCAGGTGTCATTAGTTGTCTCTGATTGAGAATCATACTTAGGTGGCCTGGGTTTCACTGTGTGTTTGTGGGTGATTGTCCCTGTCTCTGTGTGTGCACCAGATAGGACTGTTTTGAGTTTCACATTTCTTGTTTTTTTTTGTTAGTTTGTTCATGTGTACCTTTACGCATTAAAAAAGTACCATGGACAATTACCACGCCGCGTATTGGTCCTCTGATCCGTTTCGCCTCTCCTCTTCGGAAGAAGAGGAGGAAATTCATTACAAGCCCCAAAATTGCCCTCGCTGGAAGCATGTGTTTCAGACATAAGGAAGTGGATGGCTGCAAACTTTCTACTATTAAACTCGGACAAAACAGAGATGCTTGTTCTAGGTCCCAAGAAACAAAGAGATCTTCTGTTGAATCTGACAATTAATCTTAATGGTTGTACAGTCATCTCAACTAAAACTGTGAAGGACCTCGGCGTTACTCTGGACCCTGATCTCTCTTTTGAAGAACATATCAAGACCATTTCGAGGACAGCTTTTTTCCATCTACGTAATATTGCAAAAATCAGAAACTTTCTGTCCAAAAATGATGCAGAAAAATTAATCCATGCTTTTGTCACTTCTAGGTTAGACTACTGCAATGCTCTACTTTCCGGCTACCCGGATAAAGCACTAAATAAACTTCAGTTAGTGCTAAATACGGCTGCTAGAATCCTGACTAGAACCAAAAAATTAGATCATATCACTCCAGTGCTAGCCTCTCTACACTGGCTTCCTGTCAAAGCAAGGGCTGATTTCAAGGTTTTACTGCTAACCTACAAAGCATTACATGGGCATGCTCCTACCTATCTCTCTGATTTGGTCCTGCCGTACATACCTACACGTACACTACGGTCACAAGACGCAGGCCTCCTAATTGTCCCCAGAATTTCTAAGCAAACAGCTGGAGGCAGGGCTTTCTCCTATAGAGCTCCATTTTTATGGAACGGTCTGCCTACCCATGTCAGAGACGCAAACTCGGTCTCAACCTTTAAGTCTTTACTGAAGACTCATCTCTTCAGTGGGTCATATGATTGAGTGTAGTCTGGCCCAGGAGTGGGAAGGTGAACGGAAAGGCTCTGGAGCAACGAACCGCCCTTGCTGTCTCTGCCTGGCCAGTTCCCCTCTTTCCCACTGGGATTCTCTGCCTCTAACTCTATTACAGGGGCTGAGTCACTGGCTTACTGGGGCTCTCTCATGCCGTCCCTGCAGGGGGTGCGTCACCTGAGTGGGTTGATTCACTGTTGTGGTCATCCTGTCTGGGTTGGCGCCCCCCCCTTGGGTTGTGCCGTGGCGGAGATCTTTGTGGGCTATACTCAGCCTTGTCTCAGGATGGTAAGTTGGTGGTTGAAGATATCCCTCTAGTGGTGTGGGGGCTGTGCTTTGGCAAAGTGGGTGGGGTTATATCCTTCCTGTTTGGCCCTGTCCGGGGGTGTCCTCGGATGGGGCCACAGTGTCTCCTGACCCCTCCTGTCTCAGCCTCCAGTATTTATGCTGCAGTAGTTTATGTGTCGGGGGGCTAGGGTCAGTTTGTTATATCTGGAGTACTTCTCCTGTCCTATTCGGTGTCCTGTGTGAATCTAATATCATCTATAGAGGCCACACTTTCTATCATCTATAGAGGCTACACTTTCTATCATCTATAGAGCCTACACTTTGTCATCTATAGAGGCTACAATTTCATCTATAGAGGCTACACTATCATCTATAGAGGCTAACACTATCATCTATAGAGGCTACACTTTCATCTATAGAGACTACACTTTCATCTATAGAGGCTACACTATCATCTATAGAGGCTACACTATCATCTATAGAGGCTACACTATCATCTATAGAGGCTACACTTTCTGTCATCTATAGAGACCACACTTTCTATCATCTATAGAGGCTACACTTTCTGTCATCTATAGAGGCAATACTTTCTATAATCTATAGAGGCTACACTATCATCTATAGAGACTACACTTTCTATCATCTATAGAGGCTACACTTTCTATCATCTGTAGAGGCTAAAATTTCCGTCATCTATAGAGGAAACACTTTCTATCATCTATAGAGGCAACACTATCATCTATAGAGGCTACACTTTCATCTATAGAGGCTACACTTTCTATCATCTATAGAGGCTACACTTTCTGTCATCTATAGAGGCCACACTTTCTGGCATCTATAGAGGCTACACTTTCATCTATAGAGGCTACACTTTCTGTCATCTATAGAGACTACACTTTCATCTATAGAGGCTACACTTTCATCTATAGAGGCTACACTTTCTATCATCTGTAGAGGCTAAAATTTCCGTCATCTATAGAGGCAACACTTTCTATCATCTATAGAGGCAACACTATCATCTATAGAGGCTACACTTTCATCTATAGAGGCTACACTTTCTATCATCTATAGAGGCTACACTTTCTGTCATCTATAGAGGCCACACTTTCTGGCATCTATAGAGGCTACACTTTCATCTATAGAGGCTACACTTTCTGTCATCTATAGAGACTACACTTTCATCCATAGAGGCTACACTATCATCTATAGAGGCTACACTATCATCCATAGAAGCTACACTTTCTGGCATCTATAGAGGCTACACTTTCATCTATAGAGTCTACACTTTCATCTGTAGAGGCTACACTTTCTATCATCTATAGAGGCCACACTTTCTATCATCTATAGAGGAAACACTTTCTATCATCTATAGAGGCTACACTATCATCTATAGAGGCTACACTTTCTATAATCTATAGAGGCCACACTTTCTATCATATATAGAGGCCACACTTTCTATCATCTATAGAGGCTACACTTTCTATCATCTATAGAGCCTACACTTTGTCATCTATAGAGGCTACAATTTCATCTATAGAGGCTACACTATCATCTATAGAGGCTAACACTATCATCTATAGAGGCTACACTTTCATCTATAGAGGCTACACTTTCTATCATCTATAGAGGCTACACTTTCTGTCATCTATAGAGGCCACACTTTCTGGCATCTATAGAGGCTACACTTTCATCTATAGAGGCTACACTTTCTGTCATCTATAGAGACTACACTTTCATCTATAGAGGCTACACTTTCATCTATAGAGGCTACACTTTCTATCATCTGTAGAGGCTAAAATTTCCGTCATCTATAGAGGCAACACTTTCTATCATCTATAGAGGCAACACTATCATCTATAGAGGCTACACTTTCATCTATAGAGGCTACACTTTCTATCATCTATAGAGGCTACACTTTCTGTCATCTATAGAGGCCACACTTTCTGGCATCTATAGAGGCTACACTTTCATCTATAGAGGCTACACTTTCTGTCATCTATAGAGACTACACTTTCATCCATAGAGGCTACACTATCATCTATAGAGGCTACACTATCATCCATAGAAGCTACACTTTCTGGCATCTATAGAGGCTACACTTTCATCTATAGAGTCTACACTTTCATCTGTAGAGGCTACACTTTCTATCATCTATAGAGGCCACACTTTCTATCATCTATAGAGGAAACACTTTCTATCATCTATAGAGGCTACACTATCATCTATAGAGGCTACACTTTCTATAATCTATAGAGGCCACACTTTCTATCATATATAGAGGCCACACTTTCTATCATCTATAGAGGCTACACTTTCTATCATCTATAGAGCCTACACTTTGTCATCTATAGAGGCTACAATTTCATCTATAGAGGCTACACTATCATCTATAGAGGCTAACACTATCATCTATAGAGGCTACACTTTCATCTATAGAGGCTACACTTTCATCTATAGAGGCTACACTTTCATCTATAGAGGCTACACTTTCATCTATAGAGGCTACACTATCATCTATAGAGGCTACACTTTCTGTCATCTATAGAGGCTACACTTTCATCTATAGAGGATACACTTTATGTCATTTATAGAGGCTACACTATTCAATAACCATTTTGAACTTCTAACTATGGTAGAGATAATAAGGGAGTGGTTTTATGACCGGAGGAGGATGAGGTCGGAGACCTGGCTGTGTGGTGCCAAGACAACCTCTCACTCAACGAGGGCAAGACAAAGGTGCTCATTGTGGAATACAGGAAACGGAGGGCCGAACATGTCCCCATTCACATCGACGGGGCTGTAGTGGAGCGGGCCTAGAGCATCACATTCCTTGGGTTCCACATCACTAAGGACCTATCAATGTCCAAACACACCAACGCAGTCGTGAAAGAGGGCACGTCAATGCCTCTTCCCCCACAGGAGGCTGAAAAGATGTGGCATGGGCCCTCAGACCCTCGGAAAGTTATACAGCTGCACCATTGAGAGCATTTTGACTGGCTGCATTACCGCCTGGTATAGCAACTGCTCGGCATCTTACCACTAGGTGCAACTCAGGGTAGTGTCCAATACATCACTGGGGCCTAACTCCCTGCCATTCAGGACCTCGAGACAAGATGGTGTCAGAGAAAGGCCCGAAAAATGGTCAAGGACTCCAGCAACCCAAGCCATATAGACTGTTCTCTCTGCTACCGCACGGCAAGCGGTACCGGAGCCAGCCACCCAAGTCATATAGACTGTTATCAATGCTACCGCACGGCAAGCGGTACCGGAGCCAGCCACCCAAGTCATATAGACTGTTCTCTCTGCTACCGCACGGCAAGCGGTACCGGAGCCAGCCACCCAAGTCATATAGACTGTTCTCTCTGCTAAGTGGTACCAGAGCCAGCCACCCAAGTCATATAGACTGTTACTAACTGAGGGACATACAGCTGATCTCATCATACTACTGACTGAGGGACATATGGCTGATCTCATCATACTACTGACTGAGGGACATATGGCTGATCTCATCATACTACTGACTGGGGGACATACGGCTGATCTCCATCATACTACTGACTGAGGGACATGTGGCTGATCTCATCATACTACTGACTGGGGGACATACGGCTGATCTCCATCATACTACTAACTGAGGGACATATGGCTGATCTCCACATCATACTACTAACTGAGGGACATATGGCTGATCTCATCATACTGAGGGACATATGGCTGATCTCATCATACTACTAACTGAGGGACATATGGCTGATCTCATCATACTGAGGGACATATGGCTGATCTCATCATACTACTGACTGAGGGACATATGGCTGATCTCATCATACTACTGACTGAGGGACATATGGCTGATCTCATCATACTGAGGGACATATGGCTGATCTCATCATAATACTGAGGGACATATGGCTGATCTCATCATACTACTGACTGACTGGGGGACATATGGCTGATCTCATCATACTACTAACTGAGGGACATATGGCTGATCTCCATATCATACTACTAACTGAGGGACATACGGCTGATCTCCATCATACTACTGACTGAGGGACATATGGCTGATCTCCATCATACTACTGACTGAGGGACATATGGCTGATCTCATCATACTGACTGGGGGACATATGGCTGATCTCATCATACTACTGACTGGGGGACATACGGCTGATCTCCATCATACTACTGACTGAGGGACATATGGCTGATCTCATCATACTACTAACTGAGGGACATATGGCTGATCTCCATATCATACTACTAACTGAGGGACATATGGCTGATCTCCATCATACTACTGACTGAGGGACATATGGCTGATCTCCATCATACTACTGACTGAGGGACATATGGCTGATCTCATATCATACTACTGACTGAGGGACATATGGCTGATCTCATCATACTACTGACTGAGGGACATATGGCTGATCTCCATATCATACTACTGACTGGGGACATATGGCTGATCTCATCATACTGAGGGACATATGGCTGATCTCATCATACTGAGGGACATATGGCTGATCTCATCATACTACTGACTGAGGGACATATGGCTGATCTCATCATACTACTGACTGGGGACATATGGCTGATCTCATCATACTACTGACTGAGGGACATATGGCTGATCTCATCATACTACTGACTGAGGGACATATGGCTGATCTCCATATCATACTACTAACTGAGGGACATATGGCTGATCTTAATAATACTGGGGGACATATGGCTGATCTCATCATACTACTGACTGAGGGACATACAGCTGATCTCCATATCATACTACTAACTGAGGGACATATGGCTGATCTCATCATACTGAGGGACATATGGCTGATCTCATCATACTACTGACTGAGGGACATACAGCTGATCTCCATATCATACTACTAACTGAGGGACATATGGCTGATCTCATCATACTACTGACTGGGGGACATATGGCTGATCTCATCATACTACTAACTGGGGGACATATGGTTGATCTCCATATCATACTACTAACTGGGGGACATATGGCTGATCTCATCATACTACTAACTGGGGGACATATGGCTGATCTCATCATACTACTGACTGAGGGACATACAGCTGATCTCCATATCATACTACTAACTGAGGGACATACAGCTGATCTCATCATACTACTAACTGAGGGACATATGGCTGATCTCATCATACTACTGACTGGGGGACATATGGCTGATCTCATCATACTACTAACTGAGGGACATATGGCTGATCTTCGAATTGCTGTGCGTTTTGTTGCCAACCTATTTTGCTACCTGACAACTTTACGGGTTTCACTTTTTAATTACCGTTCATATATTTATTTATTTTTTCCTCAACTTTTCACTCCGGACGCTTTATCTGGCTGATTCGTCAGGACCTCCAACAGCCGAAGCTAAGCTAGTAACATTAACATGATGCCTTCATAATTGCAGCTGATCTGTCATACTACTTACGAGGAGGATAGCTGTACTGCAAGCCCAGCTTCAGACGCTCATAACGTTAGGCATAGGGTAATTTCAGTGTAGGAAAGGATGAAACAGCGTCTGATCTCACCAGTAAGTACAGGGACATAGTAGTATAAATCCCTGGCACAGTACTACTGACTGCCGGACAACTTTCTCACGGTTTCTGGAAGGAAATGCTGTAGGATCGCTCATACTACTGGTGTCGCTCATATCAGCTGATCTCAGAAACTTTCAACTGGGGGACATTCTGATCCCATCATACAGCTGGGTCGGTGACAGAGGCTGAGTCTTCTCTGGTCTCTACTCCTCCCATATGGCTGATCTGAGACTGAGGGACATATGGCTGATGGCTGCTTCCCACCATTAGCTCTGACAAATTGAAAACTCTAGGGTCATTGGCTGATCTCCATTACCCGCAGTATTAGACTGATCTAAGCTGACTGAGGGAATCATCCAACGATCATACACTGTTTACCAGGGGCATAGGGCTACCATCGTTAAGGCTAATCTGAAGATGGTGCTGGCTAAAGCTAAAACTGGCGAGTGTAGAGAGTATAGAGATATTGTTATCACGTCGGCACCAACGATGTTAGGATGAAACAGTCAGAGATCACCACTACTGACTGAGGGGACATAGCTTCTGCGTGCATATCAGCTGGGGAAAGATGGCTGTCGGCATCAGTACTACTTGTCTCTGGCCCCCTCCCAGTTAGGGGGAGTGATGAGGACATATGGCAGAGTCTCACAACTCAATCGCTGGTTGAAAACTGTTTTCTGCCCCTCCCAAAAGATAGACATTTGTAGATAATTGGCCCTCTTTCTGGGATCTCACCATACTAAACAGGACATATGCCTGATCTCATCATACTGAGGAGTGGCGGACTCCATCCTAGCTGGGGGACATATGGGTGCTCTCATCATATCTACCAACATAGACAGGGCTCTAACTCCTCTAGCTCCACAATGAAATAGGGTGCAGGCCAGGCAGCAGGCTATTAGCCAGCCTGCCAGCATATGGTCTGCCACTATCATACTCAGGACATAGTCAGCTCAGCTCATCACCATTGAGACGTGTCTGTGCCTCATACTACTGACTAGGTTGGGCAAAACTCAAACATGGCGGTGTTCGCCTTAGCAATCTCACTAGGACAAAGGCTGATCTCATCCATTCCTGTCATTACTGACTGAGGGAGATCATGATACCTCACATCTCAAAATAGGGCTACTTAATGTTAGATCCCTTACTTCAAAGGCAATTATAGTCAATGAACTAATCACTGATCATAATCTTGATGTGATTGGCCTGACTGAGGGGGAAACATGGCTTAAGCCTGATGAATTTACTGTGTTAAATGAGGCTTCACCTCCTGGCTACACTAGTGACCATATCCCTGATGCATCCTACAAAGGGCGGAGGTGTTCTCAACATTTACGATAGACAAATTTCAATTTACAAAAAGGGAAATGGCGTTTTCGTCTTTTGAGCTTCTAGTCATGAAATCTATGCAGCCTACTCAATCACTTTTTATAGCTACTGTTTACAGGCCTCCTGGGCCATATACAGCGTTTCTCACTGAGTTGGGGACATTCTGATCTATCAGACCTTGTAGTCATTGCAGATAATATTCTAATCTTTGGTGACTTTAATATTCACATGGAAAAGTCAACAGACCCATCATACTACAAAAGGCTTTGCTGAGCCATCATACTACTCAGTGGGTTTTGATCCAACATGTCTCTGGACATACTCACTGTCACAGTCATACGCTGGACATAGTTTTGTCCCATAGAATAAATGTTGTGGATCTTAATGTTTTCCTCATAATCCTGGACTATCGGACCACCATTTTACTACGTTTGCAATTGGGACAAATAATCTGCTCAGATCTCCATACCAAGGAACATCAAAAGTCGTGCTATCTCATCATACAACAAAGATTCCTGGCTGATCATCTTACAGACTGACCCTCTGCCTGATCCATCAAGGACTGCCAGAGGACAAAAATCCGTTAACCACCTAACTGACTGGGGGACATCTCAATTTAACCTACTACTGCGCAATACCCTAGATGCACCCCTAAAAACTAAAAAACTGTCTCATAAGAAACTAGCTCCCTGGTACACAGAAAATACCCGAGCTCTGAAGCAATCTTCACAGAAAATTGGAACGGAAATGGCGCCACACCAAACTGGAAGTCTTCCGACTAGCTTGGAAGGACGGTACCTGCATCTACCGAAGAGCCCTTACTGCTGCTCCCTGCGTCCTATTTTTCTAACTCCTAATTGAGGGAAAATAAGAACAATCCGAAATTCCTTTTTGATACTGTGGCAAAGCTAACTAAAAAGCAGCATTCCCCAAGAGAGGATGACTTTCACTTTAGCAGTGATAAATTCATGAACTTCTTTGAGGAAAAGATTATGATTATTAGAAAGCAAATTACGGACTCCTCTTTAAACCTGCGTATTCCTCCAAACCTCAGTTGTCCTGAGTCTGCACAACTCTGCCAGGACCTAGGATCAAGAGAGACGCTCAAGTGTTTTAGTACTATATCTCTTGACACAATGATGAAAATAATCATGGCCTCTAAACCTTCAAGCTGTATACTGGACCCTATTCCAACTAAACTACTGAAAGAGCTGCTTCCTGTGCTTGGCCCTCCTATGTTGAACATAATAAACGGCTCTCTATCCACTGACTGGGGGACAATGGCTGTCTACCAAACTCACTAAAAGTGGCAGTCTAAAGCCTCTCTTGAAAAAGCCAAACCTTGACCCAGAAAATATAAAAAACTATCGGCCTATATCGACTCTTCCATTCCTCTCAAAGATTTTAGAGAAGGCTGTTGCGCAGCAACTCACTGCCTTCCTGAAGACAAACAATGTATACGAAATGCTTCAGTCTGGTTTTAGACCCCATCATAGCACTGAGACGGCACTTGTGAAGGTGGTAAATGACATTTTAATGGCATCGGACCGAGGCTCTGCATCTGTCCTCGTGCTCTCTAGACCTTAGTGCTGCTTTTGATACCATCGATCACCACATTCTTTGGAGAGATTGGAAACCCAAATTGGTCTACATGGACATGTTCTGGCCTGGTTTAGGTCTTATCTGTCGGAAAGATATCAGTTTGTCTCTGTGAATGGTTTGTCCCTGACAAATCAACTGTAAATTTCGGTGTTCATCTCAAGGTTCTGTTTTAGGACCACTATTGTTTTCACTATATATTTTACCTCTTGGGGATGTTATTCGAAAACATAATGTAAACTTTCACTGCTATGCGGATGACACACAGCTGTACATTTCAATGAAACATGGTGAAGCCCCAAATTGCCCTCGCTAGAAGCATGTGTTTCAGACATAAAGGAAGTGGATGGCTGCAAACTTTCTACTATTAAATGGCGCTCGGACAAAACAGAGATGCTTGTTCTAGGTCCCAAGAAACAAAGAGATCTTCTGTTGAATCTGACAATTAATCTTAATGGTCAGTATGTACATCTCGTCTCAAATAAAACTGTGAAGGACCTGAGGCGTTACTCTGGACCCTGATCTCTCTTTTGAAGAACATATCAAGACCATTTCCATCCGAGGACAGCTTTTTCCATCTACTTAACATTGCAAAAATCAGAAACTTTCTGTCCAAAAATGATGCAGAAAAATTAATCCATGCTTTTGTCACTTCTAGGTTAGACTACTGCAATGCTCTATTTTCCGGCTACCCGGATAAAGCACTAAATAAACTTCAGTTAGGCGTGGCGGAGATCTTTGTGGGCTATACTGCCCGGCCTTGTCTCAGGATGGTAAGTTGGTGGTTGAAGATTTCCCTCTAGTGGTGTGGGGGCTGTGCTTTGGCAAAGTGGGTGGGGTTATATCCTTCCTGTTTGGCCCTGTCCGGGGTGTCCTCGGATGGGGCCACAGTGATCTCATCATCTCCTGACCCCTCCTGTCTCAGCCTCCAGTATTTATGCTGCAGTAGTTTATGTGTGGGGGGCTAGGGCAGTTTGTTATGATCTCATACTATGGAGTACTTCTCCTGTCCTATTCGGTGTCCTGTGAATCTAAGTGTGCGTTCTCTAATTCTCTCCTTCTCTCTTTCTTTCTCTCTCTCGGAGGACGTGAGCCCTAGGACCATGCCCCGGGACTACCTGACATGATGGCTCCTTGCTGTCCCCAGTCCACCTGACTGTGCTGCTGCTCCAGTTTCAACTGTTCTGCCTTATTATTATTCGACCATGCTGGTCATTTATGAACATTTGAACATCTTGGTCATGTTCTGTTATAATCTCTACCCCACAGCCAGAAGAGGACTCCACCCCACATAGCCCGGTTCCTCTCTAGGTTTCTTCCTAGGTTTTGGCCTTTCTAGGGAGTTTTTCCTAGCCACCGTGCTTTTACACCTGCATTGTTTGCTGTTTGGGGTTTTAGGCTGGGTTTCTGTACAGCACTTTGAGATATCAGCTGATGTACGAAGGGCTATATAAATAAATTTGATTTGATTTGATCTTAATAATACTGGGGGACATATGGCTGATGTCCATATCATACTACTAACTGAGGGACATATGGCTGATCTCATCATACTACTAACTGAGGGACATATGGCTGATCTTAATAATACTGAGGGACATATGGCTGATCCTCATATCATACTACTGACTGGGGGACATATGGCTGATCTCCATATCATACTACTGACTGGGGGACATATGGCTGATCTCATATCATACTACTGACTGGGGGACATATGGCTGATCTCCATATCATACTACTGACTGGGGACATATGGCTGATCTCATCATACTACTGACTGGGGGACATATGGCTGATCTCATCATACTACTGAGGGAACTGAGAGGGACATATGGCTGATCTCATCATACTGACTGAGGGACATATGGCTGATCTCATCATCATACTACTGACTGAGGGACATATGGCTGATCTCATCATACTGACTGAGGGACATATGGCTGATCTCATCATACTACTAACTGAGGGACATATGGCTGATCTCATCATACTACTAACTGAGGGACATATGGCTGATCTTAATAATACTGAGGGACATATGGCTGATCTCATCACTGAGGGACTACTGATCTCACTGACTGACTGGGACATATGGCTGATCTCCATATTATACTACTAACTGAGGGACATATGGCTGATCTCATCATACTGGGGGACATATGGCTGATCTCATCATACTACTAACTGAGGGACATACAGCTGATCTCATCATACTGAGGGACATATGGCTGATCTCATCATACTACTGACTGAGGGACATACAGCTGATCTCATCATACTGAGGGACATATGGCTGATCTCATCATACTACTAACTGAGGGACATATGGCTGATCTCCATATCATACTACTGACTGGGGGACATATGGCTGATCTCCATATCATACTACTGACTGGGGGACATATGGCTGATCTCATCATACTACTGACTGGGGACATATGGCTGATCTCCATATCATACTACTGACTGGGGGACATATGGCTGATCTCCATATCATACTACTGACTGAGGGACATATGGCTGATCTCCATATCATACTACTGACTGAGGGACATATGGCTGATCTCCATATCATACTACTGACTGGGGGACATATGGCTGATCTCATCATACTACTGACTGAGGGACATATGGCTGATCTCCATATCATACTACTGACTGAGGGACATATGGCTGATCTCATCATACTACTGACTGAGGGACATATGGCTGATCTCATCATACTACTAACTGGGGGACATATGGCTGATCTCATCATACTACTGACTGAGGGACATATGGCTGATCTCATCATACTACTAACTGAGGGACATATGGCTGATCTCATCATACTGAGGGACATATGGCTGATCTCATCATACTACTGACTGGGGGACATATGGCGGATCTCATCAACTTTATTATCATCTGGATGGACAAATGGATGTGCTTTTCATTCATCACATGTAACTTTAATGAAGATACAACAGTATATTTGGGTAATAGGATAGCTATTTTATAAACTATGAGAACAGGGTGGGGTGTTTCCTGCAAACAAAGCAGCTTTAACCCTTAGTGAGGACTGTTTAAGACAACATGGCTAAGAGAGGTGCATCAGTGAGCTAGCCCCACCCAGAATAGCCCTAATGGATGAGCTGGAGACTGGACCAGCTGGAAACCGACCTGTGTGTGTGTGTGTGTGTGTGTGTGTGTGTGTGTGTGTGTGTGTGTGTGTGTGTGTGTGTGTGTGTGTGTGTGTGTGTGTGTGTGTGTGTGTGTGTGTGTGTGTGTGTGTGTGTGTGTGTGTGTGTGTGTTGCAGGCCCGGTTCTAACATTTTTGGGGCCCCCCACCAAGGGATCAAAAAATATTGTGGCCCCTCTCTTGAACGTTAAAGTACATGCCCTGCAGTTCTACACATTTTGCCATGTTAATGATATCTGAGTGATACAGATGAATAAAATCTAAACATTGTTATCTGGCTGATTGAGGGTCAGTGACTGACATAACAAGTGAAAAACAGCTGATGCACAACCACATTTCAAACTTGCACCTTGTGTATTCTACTAATTTAACTCTCAACAGTAAGTTGAGACCCTGACTGGGTTTCCCCCAAAAATGATATGATTACATTTTTGGGGTCGGCGACCGCTCATGTCGCTTATACCTGGAGCCCAGTAGTCCTAATGGTGGTTTTAAACAAGAACTCCAGCCTAGTAAATGAATCCTTGTGTAAACTGTAGATGGAGTCCTCCCTTCAGAAGTTTATTTAGAACTAACAACATGGACCCCAACCCTTAATCCTCCTGCAGACACACCTGTAGAGGTCTGTATAAAAGCCCAGGACTGACCAGACAGAATCACACATCAAGACTCAGATCCAAGGAGCCTCTCCAAAGCATCTCAAAGACCAAGACATCTAGAGTCTGCCAGATCCAAGGAGCCATCTAGAGTATCTCCACTGCCAGATCCAAGGAGCCTCTCCAAAGCATCTCAAAGACCAAGACATCCAGAGTCTGTCCACTACCAGATCCAAGGAGCCATCCAGAGTCTGTCCACTGCCAGATCCAAGGAGCCATCCAGAGTCTGTCCACTGCCAGATCCAAGGAGCCATCCAGAATCTGTCCACTACCAGATCCAAGGAGCCATCCAGAGTATCTCCACTGCCAGATCCAAGGAGCCATCCAGAATCTGTCCACACACTGAAGATGGAGCAAAGCCCCTCTCTCACCATCCTGCTGCTGGTACTGGGCATCTCTCAGGCCCAAAAGGACCACAGTGGACCAGCCATGTGGATAGACCACCTTGAGGCTGTAGACATCACTGAGAGAATTCTGACCGCTAATAACGGCTCTGATGAGATGCTGATGGAGGGAGACCTGGTGGTACCAAGAACCAGAAACGCCATGCAGTGCATGCAAGGAGGAAACAGCTGCCTGTGGAACAAAGCCTCTAGCGGATACATTGAAGTGCCCTACACAATAGAAGACAGCAGATTCACTCCCTCCGACATGAAGGAGATTGAGCATGCCGTCCAGTCGTTCCACAGCAAGACCTGCATTCGCTTTGTGCCACGTGGCAACCAGAAAGACTACATCAGCTTTGAGAGTTTGAGCGGCTGCTACTCTTCTCTCGGGAGAATTGGAGGGAAACAGACGGTCTCTGTTAACAGCGTTGGCTGCATCTTTCTCGGCATCATTCAGCACGAGACCCTCCACGCTCTGGGATTCCAGCACGAGCAAACCAGGAGCGACCGTGACCAGTACGTCACCATCAACTGGAGTAACATCGACTCTTACATGGCCAATAACTTCGATAAACAAAACACCAACAACCTGAACACTCCCTATGACTACAGCTCTGTCATGCACTATGGAAAAACAGCCTTCTCTATCAACGGGAAGGACACCATCACCCCCATCCCCAACCCTGACGTGTCCATCGGCCAGAGACAGGGGATGTCCACCACTGACATCCTGAGGATCAACCGACTCTACGGCTGCTGAGAGGAAGACATCAAGTCACAGGAGGAGAGTAAAGGTGAAGATGTCTACAATACATCTGACACATTATCCAGTGTCCTGTTCATTCAAATCATCAGCCGTGTGTTATTCACAATAATTCACGGCTTCTCATGTCTTATTGCCTTATCGGATTTAGATCAAATAAATATTTTGTAGTACAGAACAATGTGGTTTTCTGTATCACTTTGGATTGAAACATAGAAATAAAAGCATTTGAAACAACATTATTGAATCTTCATGTGTTTCTCTGATGACACTATGGTGCTGTATATATGTTGACAATGTATCCTCCAATGTTTCCGGAAGATGCTGTAGCCTGATTCTAGCCTGCTGGTAGCCTGGTTCTAGCCTGCTGGTAGCCTGGTTCTAGCCTGCTGGTAGCCTGGTTCTAGCCTGCTGGTAGCCTGGTTCTAGCCTGCTGGTAGCCTGGTTCTAGCCTGCTGGTAGCCTGGTTCTAGCCTGCTGGTAGCCTGGTTCTAGCCTGCTGGTAGCCTGGTTCTAGCCTGCTGGTAGCCTGGTTCTAGCCTGCTGGTAGCCTGGTTCTAGCCTGCTGGTAGCCTGGTTCTAGCCTGCTGGTAGCCTGGTTCTAGCCGGGCGGTAGGCTAGTTCTAGCCTGCTGGTAACCTGGTTCTAGTCTGCCGGTAGCCTGGTTCTAGCCTGCTGGTAACCTGGATCTAGTCTGGGGGTAACCTAGTTCTAGCCTGCTGGTAACCTGGATCTAGTCTGGGGGTAACCTAGTTCTAGCCTGCTGGTAACCTAGATCTAGTCTGGGGGTAACCTAGTTCTAGCCTGGCGGTAGCCTGGTTCTAGCCTGCAGGTAGCTTGGTTCTAGCCTGCTGGTAGCCTGGTTCTAGCCGGGTAGCGGTAGGCTAGTTCTAGCCTGCTGGTAACCTGGGTCTGCCGGTAGCCTGGTTCTAGCCTGCTGGTAACCTGGTTCTAGTCTGCAGGGGTAACCTGGTTCTAGCCTGCTGGTAACCTGGATCTAGTCTGGGGGTAACCTAGTTCTAGCCTGCTGGTAACCTAGATCTAGTCTGGGGGTAACCTAGTTCTAGCCTGGCGGTAGCCTGGTTCTAGCCTGCAGGTAGCTTGGTTCTAGCCTGCTGGTAGCATGGTTCTAGCCTGCTGGTAGCTTGGTTCTAGCCTGGTGGTAGCCTGGTTCTAGCCTGCTGGTAGCTTGGTTCTAGTCTGCTGGTAGCCTGGTTTAAGCCTGCAGGTAGCCTGGTTCTAGTCTGGTGGTAACCTGGTTCTAGCCTGCTGGTAGCCTGGTTCCAGCCTGGCGGTAGACTGGTTCCAGTCTGCAGGTAGCTTGGTTCTTGCCTGCTGGTAGCATGGTTCTAGCCTGCTGGTAGCTTGGTTCTAGCCTGGTGGTAGCCTGGTTCTAGCCTGCTGGTAGCTTGGTTCTAGTCTGCTGGTAGCATGGTTCTAGTGACTGCAGATAGTCTGGTTCACAGTCTGGTGGTAACCTGGTTCTAAGCCTGCTGGTAGCCTGGTTCCAGCCTGGACTACAGAGGTAATGACTGGTTCTAAGCCTGCTAAGTAGCTAATGACACAGTGATGGTTCTACCCTAATGCTGGTAGCTAATGACACAGTGTTCTAATGACCTGACTACAGAGTAGCCTGGTTCTACAGAGGCATGCTGTTAGCCTGGTTCTAGTCTGTGACTACAGAGGCCTATGACCAGTGACTTCTAATGCCTGTCTAATGACACAGTGACTAGCCTGGTTCTAATGACACAGTGACTACAGGTAGTCTGGTTCTAGCCTGTCTAATGACCAGTAGCCTGGTTCTAATGACACAGTGACTGGTCTAATAGCCTGGTTGACTAGTCTGACACAGTGACTACAGAGGTCTAATGACACAGTGACTACAGAGGTCTAATGACACAGTGACTACAGAGGTCTAATGACACAGTGACTACAGAGGCCTAATGACACAGTGACTACAGAGGTCTAATGACACAGTGACTACAGAGGCCTAATGACACAGTGACTACAGAGGTCTAATGACACAGTGACTACAGAGGCCTAATGACACAGTGACTACAGAGGCCTAATGACACAGTGACTACAGAGGCCTAATGACACAGTGACTACACAGAGGTGACTAAGACACAGTGACTACAGAGGCCTAATGACACAGTGACTACAGAGGCCTAATGACACAGTGACTACAGAGGTCTAATGACACAGTGACTACAGAGGCCTAATGACACAGTGACTACAGAGGTCTAATGACACAGTGACTACAGAGGTCTAATGACACAGTGACTACAGAGGCCTAATGACACAGTGACTACAGAGGCCTAATGACACAGTGACTACAGAGGCCTAATGACACAGTGACTACAGAGGCCTAATGACACAGTGACTACAGAGGCCTAATGACACAGTGACTACAGAGGTCTAATGACACAGTGACTACAGAGGTCTAAGTGACTACAGAGGCCTAATGACACAGTGACAGAGGCCTAATGACACAGTGACTACAGAGTGACTACAGAGGCCTAATGACACAGTGACTACAGAGGCCTAATGACACAGTGACTACAGAGGCCTAATGACACAGTGACTACAGAGGCCTAATGACACAGTGACTACTAATGACACAGTGACTACAGAGGTCTAATGACACAGTGACTACAGAGGCCTAATACAGACACAGTGACTACAGAGGCCTAATGACACAGTGACTACAGAGGCCTAATGACACAGTGACTACAGAGGCCTAATAATGCCTAATGACACAGTGACTACAGAGGTCTAATAAACACAGTGACTACAGAGGCCTAATGACACAGTGACTACAGAGGCCTAATGACACAGTGACTACAGAGGTCTAATGACACAGTGACTACAGAGGTCTAATGACACAGTGACTACAGAATGACACAGTGACTACAGAGGCCTAATGACACAGTGACTACAGAGGCCTAATGACACAGTGACACAGTGACTACAGAGGCCTAATGACACAGTGACTACAGAGGCCTAATGACACAGTGACTACAGAGGCCTAATGACACAGTGACTACAGAGGCCTAATGACACAGTGACTACAGAGGCCTAATGACACAGTGACTACAGAGGCCTAATGACACAGTGACTACAGAGGTCTAATGACACAGTGACTACAGAGGCCTAATGACACAGTGACTACAGAGGCCTAATGACACAGTGACTACAGAGGCCTAATGACACAGTGACTACAGAGGCCTAATGACACAGTGACTACAGAGGCCTAATGACACAGTGACTACAGAGGCCTAATGACACAGTGACTACAGAGGCCTAATGACACAGTGACTACAGAGGCCTAATGACACAGTGACTACAGAGGTCTAATGACACAGTGACTACAGAGGCCTAATGACACAGTGACTACAGAGGTCATTGCCAACAAAGGGTATATAACTAAGTATTGAGATAAACTTTTGCTATTGACCAAATACTTATTTTCCACCATAATTTGCAAATAAATTCATTAAAAATTCTACAATGTGATTTTCTGGATTTTTTTTTCTAATTTTGTCTGTCATAGTTGAAGTGTACCTATGATGAAAATTACAGGCCTCTCTCATCTTTTTAAGTGGGAGAACTTGCACAATTGGTGGCTGACTAAATACTTTTTTGCACCACTGTAACCCATCTGTAAATAGCCCATCCAACTACCTCATCCCCATATTGTAATTATTATAATTTGTTTTGCTCCTTTGCACCACTAGTATCTCTACTTGCACATTCATCTTCTGCACATCTCACCCCAGTGTTTATTTGCGAAATTGTAATTATTTCGCACTACGGCCTATTTCTTGCCTTACCTCCCTAATCTTACCTCATTTGCACACAATGTATATAGACTTTTGTATTGTGTTATTGACTGTACGTTTGTTTATTCTATGTGTAACTCTGTGTTGTTGTTTGTGTCACACTGCTTTGCTTTATTTTGGCCAGGTCGCAGTTGTAAATGAGAACATGGTTAAATAAAGGTGAAAAATAAATACTGTATGTGGGAATGTCTTATGTCCGTCCTACATGTAGTGTTGGTACATGGAATATTACTCAACTTGTCACGTTCTGACCCTAGTTCTTGTGTTATTTCTTTGTTTTAGTTGGTCAGGACGTGAGTAGGGTGGGCACTGTCATCTGTGATCTTTGTGATATGACTTTCTTTCTTAGGTGTGCAATTGACATGACCAAGGGGCTTTTGCAAATTTGAAACTATGAAAAATGTATGTTACACCTCGTGATTTTACAGTACACAAACAAGAGTGTGCAAAATAGAAGGGTAGTCAGCAGACATTAGGTCACATGACCAAGGAGCTATGCAATGCATGTAAACCCCTGTGAGATGAAAATGGACAAACTTAAGGGTGTGCAATGTGTGTCTAGGCCATCGGGTTAGCTACAACCAGTTTTGAAAGTGTTTGGAGTAATGGTTAAAGAGCTATTGAAATTTGAAAAATGTGATTTGTCACTATGTTGACGGTCCCTAACTGCTGTTGGTGAACGTAAGGAAAACTACAGGCGAATATCCTCCGATTATCCGACCTGAAACTGTCTTTACCTCGGTCTCTCAACACCTGTTGAATACGGCCGGTGTCAGTAAACGTTGGCAAAACATACATTGTTGCCAGCATCACAGCTGCAGTCACCTACGCTCTGGATAACATGAAACCAGCCGAACCAGCTCTGCTAGGGCGAGTAAAATGGTCAGTGAACGGTTGTCTCACGGTAGCCAGTTATCTCTCTCGGTAGCCAGTAATCTCTATCGGTAGCCAGTAATCTCTCTCGGTAGCCAGTAATCTCTCTCTGTAGCCAGTTATCTCTATCGTTAGCCAGTAATCTCTCTCGGTAGCCAGTAATCTCTCTCGGTAGCCAGTAATCTCTCTCGGTAGCCAGTAATCTCTCTCGGTATCCAGTTACCTCTCTCGGTAGCCAGTAATCTCTCTCGGTAGCCGGTTATCTCTCTCGGTATCCAGTTACCTCTCTCTGTATCCAGTTCGCTTGAGCGCATGACGGTTGGTTCCAAGCAGCAGAGTAAAGGGAGGCGTTGTTGTCATGACGACGCTACACAACTCACCGGAAGGAAATGTGTCGCGAGGTCAGTGCTTTACGGGATCAGTTTCAACTTCAACTGGGGATGTCCCAAAGATCCAGATGAGCAAGGATCATATGTTAAGGACGGGCTTTGGTTAGCCACTTTCTGACGTAAAAGGTAATAGTAACTTCAAAGAGAACAATGAAGCCAAATGTAATTTTCTTTTGTGTCGACAGTATATTAACTAGCAAGTACTTCTGTGTCTCTTGTTAGAAGAGTTTTGAGAAAAGTCTGTGTGTAAAGCTTCACAATGTTTGTTTCCAATGCCACTGATGCTAACGTAACGTTAGCTAATAAGGAGACACACGACACGAGCTAGCAACTCGGGTAAGAAAACTTTCCAATCAGTGTTGAGGCAGAACACTCTTGATTGGTTGATCGATCAAAAGGGGTATGATGACATCAGTATTTAACCTTCCCAGGTATTGATGACATTACGACATATCCGCTTTCTCAACAGGATGCCAGTATACATCAGAAAAGGGCCTGCAGATATCCCCGAGCCCCCCGACAGCGGCCACGGTGATGACGAGGAGGAGTTGTTCCTGAGTGACCCTGATCAACTCCAGGACCAGCTCCCCCAGCCGTTCAGAATGATAGACAAGGTCCTGGACAGACTTGTAGACAGGGCATGGGACTTCATCTCACAGAGAGAAACTGTCAGGGTCACAGAGCAAGCTATTAAAACTATACCCATTATGCAGGCCTCAGGGGACGTAAAGGTACAAACCCATATATTTTCTCATGTATCTTCTTTTAGCCTTATAAACTTCTGTTATGTTATTGACATGATGAAACTTGATGCATAAAACCCAGTCTAATTGTGTTCACCACATGATAGTCCAACACATATCCTGTGTTTGTTCCCAGCTCCCTGTGAGGACCAACTGCGTGGCCTGCTCTGAGGATGGCAGGTACATCTTCCTGGGTCACCCCCACGGCCTGTCTGTTATGGCTCAGCCCCAGGGTATCACCACCTCCTCCTCTTCCTCTCCCTACTGTGTGCCAGTATGGCAGGAGGACCAGGTAGAGATCACCTCTCTTCAGACCACCTGTCTGGGGGAGATGGTCTACCTGCTGGCATCCCTGGATGATATGGGTAACACCACACATTTAAACAGAACACTATTATATCATATGTCTGGGTAACACCACAAAATTACACTATTATATCATATGTCTATGGTAACACCACAGAATTACACTATTATATCGTATGTCTATGGATAACACAAACTATTCTAGTTGTTCTTTCTATCTCCTCACCCACCTCCTCCTCTCCCTTATCCTCCTCCTCTCCCTCATCCACCTCCTCTTCCTCCAACTCCTCACCCACCTCCTCCTCTCCCTTATCCTCCTCCTTTCCCTCATCCTCTTCCTCCAACTCCTCACCTCCTTCCCCTCTTCCTCTACTTCTTCCTCTTACACCTCCTCATCTGACTGTAGGTGTTGCCAGACTGTTTGCTTATTCCTCAGAAACCAGCCACCTGATAAAAGTCATGAATGAAACAGTAAGTTTGGTCTTTATTTTTCCATTGGCTCATTCATCCCCCCTCTATCCTCTATCCTCTCCCCTGTACATGTTTCCCAGGTCCTTGCTGGAAATGAGTGTGTTCTCAGTCAACTGATCTGGTAAAATAAGGGTTAAGTGAAAAATAAATCATAATTTAATTACCATTTTGATTCAGTTTTGTTTTTATCACAATATGTTATTGTTAGGAATTCAGTTAGTCAGTTTTCCATTATAACATCCCACCATTAGGGGGCAGCATTCAGAAGGTACTTTGAGCACCAGCAAGGCTGCATAAAGGAGTATGTAGCTCATAGGTGTGAGTGAGGTCAGTGCTATCTGGAATCCTTGGGACTAGGGCTGTGGCAGTCATTACATTTTGTCAGCCGGTAACTGTCATGCAAATGGCTGCCGGTCTTACGGTAATGAACCTTTAATTAACATAAACACATGTAGCATCTCCAGGCCGCTGATGTGCACCTTTTTTTGGTTGGTGTTCTACATGCAGCATCTTAAATGCTTTGAATGAATCAGCACCTTAGAAAGGCTGTCCATTTAGTTGTTTGCCTTTGAAACAACATCCAATGACCATGTTTTCCACTCAGTTTCAACCTGTTGAAGTTATTTCTTCAAATTGATCAATCACCTTTATCAATCACCTTTATCAATTACAGTGAGGTCAAACAATGTAGCCTAATTGAATTATGTATGATTAAGTATGATACTGTTTTGATGACGGGTTTGATGCAATTTTTCGATTGCATTTGAATTGATGTCAGAGTGATTACTGGGACAATAGAGCCCTGAGTACCAGGCCGGTAGGACCTGTTGGAGGGACAATAAAGCCCTGAGTACCAGGCCGTTAGGACCTGTTGGAGGGACAATAGAGCCCTGAGTACCAGGCCATTAGGACCTGATGGAGGGACAATAGAGCCCTGAGTACCAGGCCGTTAGGACCTGTTGGAGGGACAATAGAGCCCTGAGTACCAGGCCATTAGGACCTGTTGGAGGGACAATAGAGCCCTGAGTACCAGGCCGTTAGGACCTGTTGGAGGGACAATAGAGCCCTGAGTACCAGGCCATTAGGACCTGTTGGAGGGACAATAGAGCCCTGAGTACCAGGCCATTAGGACCTGATGGAGGGACAATAGAGCCCTGAGTACCAGGCCATTAGGACCTGTTGGAGGGACAATAGAGCCCTGAGTACCAGGCCGTTAGGACCTGTTGGAGGGACAATAGAGCCCTGAGTACCAGGCCATTAGGACCTGTTGGAGGGACAATAGAGCCTTGAGTACCAGGCCATTAGGACCTGTTGGAGGGACAATAGAGCCCTGAGTACCAGGCCATTAGGACCTGATGGAGGGACAATAGAGCCCTGAGTACCAGGCCGTTAGGACCTGATGGAGGGACAATAGAGCCCTGAGTACCAGGCCGCTAGGACCTGATGGAGGGACAATAGAGCCCTGAGTACCAGGCCGCTAGGACCTGATGGAGGGACAATAGAGCCCTGAGTACCAGGCCATTAGGACCTGATGGAGGGACAAGAGAGCCCTGAGTACGAGGCCATTAGGACCTGATGGAGGGACGAGAGAGCCCTGAGTACCAGGCCATTATCGTCCTGTTGTAGGGACAAGAGAACCCTGAGTACCAGGCCATTATCGTCCAGTTGGAGGGACAATAGAGCCCTGAGTACCAGGCCATTATCGTCCTGTTGGAGGGACAATAGAGCCCTGAGTACCAGGCCATTATCGTCCTGTTGGAGGGACAATAGAGCCCTGAGTACCAGGCCATTAGGACCTGATGGAGGGACGAGAGAGCCCTGAGTACCAGACCATTAGGGACCTGATGGAGGGACAATATAGCCCTGAGTACCAGGCCATTAGGTCCTGTTGGAGGGACAATATAGCCCTGAGTACCAGGCCATTATCGTCCTGTTGGAGGGACAATAGAGCCCTTAGTACCAGGCCATTAGGACCTGTTGGAGGGACAATAGAGCCCTGAGTACCAGGCCATCAAGATCCCTGTCAGTGATTGGCGGGTGATTGCAGAGTCTGAGGTGGAAGGCAATGGACATAGTTTGTCTAGTTGGTTTCATCCCAGTTATCATTAGATTATATCATTATATCTTACCATGCACCTTTTAATGTGACCAGGATGACCTCAACCAGAGAAGTGTCTGTGTGAAGTTTGAACTGTCCAGAGGAGGAGACTACGGAGCTGCTACCATCAGCTGTAAGGTTTATTACACAACACAGATCATGGTCACATCTCATCTGCATAATGATGAATACATCATCCTGAATATTAAATTACACAGATCATGGTCACATCTCATCTGCATAATGATGAATACATCATCCTGAATATTAAATTACATAGATCATGGTCACATCTCATCTGCATAATGATGAATACATCATCCTGAATATTAAACTGACTTAAAATGTCAGTGGTTCACTATAACAATTAGACAACACAGTAATTTATTGATTATCTGTGGTATGTGTATAAACAATATTGTTTCTAGTGGAGGTTAGTTACATGTCAAGTGTCCTGGCACCTGGCAGTGTCCTGGCACCTGGCTTCACAACAGTGTCCTGGCACCTGGCTTCACAACAGTGTCCTGGCACAACAGTGTCCTGGCACCTGGCTTCACAACAGTGTCCTGGCACAACAGTGTCCTGGCACCTGGCTTCACAACAGTGTCCTGGCACCTGGCTTCACAACAGTGTCCTGGCACCTGGCTTCACAACAGTGTCCTGGCACCTGGCTTCACAACAGTGTCCTGGCACAACAGTGTCCTGGCACCTGGCTTCACAACAGTGTCCTGGCACCTGGTTTCACAACAGTGTCCTGGCACAACAGTGTCCTGGCACCTGGCTTCACAACAGTGTCCTGGCACAACAGTGTCCTGGCACCTGGCTTCACAACAGTGTCCTGGTACAACAGTGTCCTGGCACAACAGTGTCCTGGCACAACAGTGTCCTGGCACAACAGTGTCCTGGCACAACAGTGTCCTGGCACCTGGCTTCACAACAGTGTCCTGGCACAACAGTGTCCTGGAACCTGGCTTCACAACAGTGTCCTGGCACAACAGTGTCCTGGAACCTGGCTTCACAACAGTGTCCTGGCACCTGGCTTCACAACAGTGTCCTGGCACAACAGTGTCCTGGCACCTGGCTTCACAAAAGTGTCCTGGCACCTGGCTTCACAACAGTTGAAAAGATTGACGAGTGACGGAAGTGATCGCCTGAGATTGAAAAGGACCCTTTCCATCTGTTTAGTCCAGTCCTAAGTACAGTATGCAGGCCTTTCCATCTGTTTAGTCCAGTCCTAAGTACAGTATGCAGGCCTTTTCATCTGTTTAGTCCAGTCCTAAGTACAGTATGCAGGCCTTTTCATCTGTTTAGTCCAGTCCTAAGTACAGTATGCAGGCCTTTTCATCTGTTTAGTCACAGTCCTATCTGTTTAGTCCACAGTATGCAGGCCTTTTCATCTGTTTAGTCCAGTCCTAAGTATGCAGACCTTTTCATCTGTTTAGTCCTAAGTACAGTATGCAGGCCTTTTCATCTGTTTAGTCCAGTCCTAAGTACAGTATGCAGGCCTTTTCATCTGTTTAGTCCAGTCCTAAGTACAGTATGCAGGCCTTTCCATCTGTTTAGTCCAGTCCTAAGTACAGTATGCAGGCCTTTCCATCTGTTTAGTCCAGTCCTAAGTATGCAGGCCTTTTCATCTGTTTAGTCCAGTCCTAAGTATGCAGGCCTTTTCATCTGTTTAGTCCAGTCCTAAGTACAGTATGCAGGCCTTTTCATCTGTTTAGTACAGTCCTAAGTATGCAGGCCTTTTCATCTGTTTAGTCCAGTCCTAAGTACAGTATGCAGGCCTTTTCATCTATTTAGTCCAGTCCTAAGTACAGTATGCAGGCCTTTCCATCTGTTTAGTCCAGTCCTAAGTATGCAGGCCTTTTCATCTGTTTAGTCCAGTCCTAAGTATGCAGGCCTTTTCATCTGTTTAGTCCAGTCCTAAGTATGCAGGCCTTTTCATCTGTTTAGTCCAGTCCAGTCCTTTTCATCTGTTTAGTCCACAGTATGCAGGCCTTTTCATCTGTTTAGTCCAGTCCTAAGTACAGTATGCAGGCCTTTTCATCTGTTTAGTCCAGTCCTAAGTACAGTATGCAGGCCTTTTCATCTGTTTAGTCCAGTCCTAAGTACAGTATGCAGGCCTTTTCATCTGTTTAGTCCAGTCCTAAGTATGCAGGCCTTTTCATCTGTTTAGTCCAGTCCTAAGTACAGTATGCAGGCCTTTCCATCTGTTTAGTCCAGTCCTAAGTACAGTATGCAGGCCTTTTCATCTGTTTAGTCCAGTCCTAAGTATGCAGGCCTTTTCATCTGTTTAGTCCAGTCCTAAGTACAGTATGCAGGCCTTTCCATCTGTTTAGTCCAGTCCTAAGTACAGTATGCAGGCCTTTCCATCTGTTTAGTCCAGTCCTACAGTATGCAGGCCTTTTCATCTGTTTAGTCCAGTCCTAAGTATGCAGGCCTTTTCATCTGTTTAGTCCAGTCCTAAGTACAGTATGCAGGCCTTTTCATCTGTTTAGTCCAGTCCTAAGTACAGTATGCAGGCCTTTCCATCTGTTTAGTCCAGTCCTAAGTACCAAGTATGCAGGCCTTTTCATCTGTTTAGTCCAGTCCTAAGTATGCAGGCCTTTTCATCTGTTTAGTCCAGTCCTAAGTATGCAGGCCTTTTCATCTGTTTGTTTAGTCCAGCCTTTCCATCTGTTTAGTCCAGTCCTAAGTACAGTATGCAGGCCTTTCCATCTGTTTAGTCCAGTCCTAAGTACAGTATGCAGGCCTTTCCATCTGTTTAGTCCAGTCCTAAGTACAATATGCAGGCCTTTCCATCTGTTTAGTCCAGTCCTAAGTACAGTATGCAGGCCTTTTCATCTGTTTAGTCCAGTCCTAAGTACAGTATGCAGGCCTTTCCATCTGTTTAGTCCAGTCCTAAGTATGCATCTAGAATATTTCATTCAATCCTCATATTATTTTCATGTCTCCCACCAGGTAATGGTTGTCAGTGTTTAGAGGTGTACAGATTCCCTAAAGACTCCTGGCTGAAAGAGCTGTCCCAGCATGCACCTGGAGTAGGAGATACAGGCAAACTGTCTCCTGTCGCCATGCTGATGAAGATCAAACCACCTAAACCTCACACAGGTACTTCCCATGTCATACTGTCCTACCAAACCTTAACAGATCACAGTCGGGTCGTTCCATGTCATACTGTCCTACCAAACCTTAACAGATCACAGTCGGGTCGTTCCATGTCATACTGTCCTACCAAACCTTAACAGATCACAGTCGGGTCGTTCCATGTCATACTGTCCTACCAAACTTTAACAGATCACGGTCGGGTCGTTCCATGTCATACTGTCCTACCAAACCTTAACAGATCACGGTCGGGTCGTTCCATGTCATACTGTCCTACCAAACCTTAACAGATCACGGTCGGGTCGTTCCATGTCATACTGTCCTACCAAACCTTAACAGATCACGGTCGGGTCGTTCCATGTCATACTGTCCTACCAAACCTTAACAGATCACGGTCGGGTCGTTCCATGTCATACTGTCCTCCCAAACCTTAACAGATCACGGTCGGGTCGTTCCATGTCATACTGTCCTACCAAACCTTAACAGATCACGGTCGGGTCGTTCCATGTCATACTGTCCTACCAAACCTTAACAGATCACGGTCGGGTCGTTCCATGTCATACTGTCCTACCCAAACCTTAACAGATCACGGTCGGGTCGTTCCATGTCATACTGTCCTACCAAACCTTAACAGATCACGGTCGGGTCGTTCCATGTCATACTGTCCTACCAAACCTTAACAGATCACGGTCGGGTCGTTCCATGTCATACTGTCCTCCCAAACCTTAACAGATCACGGTCGGGTCGTTCCATGTCATACTGTCCTACCAAACCTTAACAGATCACGGTCGGGTCGTTCCATGTCATACTGTCCTACCAAACCTTAACAGATCACGGTCGGGTCGTTCCATGTCATACTGTCCTACCAAACCTTAACAGATCACGGTCGGGTCGTTCCATGTCATACTGTCCTACCAAACCTTAACAGATCACGGTCGGGTCGTTCCATGTCATACTGTCCTCCCAAACTTTAACAGATCACGGTCGGGTCGTTCCATGTCATACTGTCCTACCAAACCTTAACAGATCACGGTCGGGTCGTTCCATGTCATACTGTCCTACCAAACTTTAACAGATCACGGTCGGGTCGTTCCATGTCATACTGTCCTACCAAACCTTAACAGATCACGGTCGGGTCGTTCCATGTCATACTGTCCTACCAAACCTTAACAGATCACGGTCGGGTCGTTCCATGTCATACTGTCCTACCAAACCTTAACAGATCACGGTCGGGTCGTTCCATGTCATACTGTCCTACCAAACCTTAACAGATCACGGTCGGGTCGTTCCATGTCATACTGTCCTACCAAACCTTAACAGATCACGGTCGGGTCGTTCCATGTCATACTGTCCTACCAAACTTTAACAGATCACGGTCGGGTCGTTCCATGTCATACTGTCCTACCAAACTTTAACAGATCACAGTCGGGTCGTTCCATGTCATACTGTCCTACCAAACTTTAACAGATCACGGTCGGGTCGTTCCATGTCATACTGTCCTACCAAACCTTAACAGATCACGGTCGGGTCGTTCCATGTCATACTGTCCTACCAAACCTTAACAGATCACGGTCGGGTTGTTCCATGTCATACTGTCCTACCAAACCTTAACAGATCACGGTCGGGTCGTTCCATGTCATACTGTCCTACCAAACTTTAACAGATCACGGTCGGGTCATTCCATGTCAGCAAGACATGACCCCCACCATCTCAGATCGATCTGAAATAGTTTCTGTTGTAGAAACAGATAAGTTCAGCATTCCTGAATCATTATTTCGTTTAAATATAATTTGATCTCTAAGAAATTAAGCTTATTGATTTTATTTTCATTTATAGGATTCATATAATATTCAATAAATATATTATCTAACATCCAATTTGGACCCAACTTTATTTCTAACAATGAGTCCGACATGAGAAATCTAAATAAATGGTCAAAATCCATCCACGGACCGCCCCCCATGACTTCCCCCCATGACTGCCCCCAATGATCGCCCCCATGACCGCACCCCATGACCGACCGCTCCCCTATGACCACCCCCCATGACTGCCCCCTATTACCGACCGCCCCCATGACTCCCCCATGACTGCCCCCATGACTTCCCCCCCGCCGCCCCCATGACTGCCCCCATGACCGACCGCCCCCATGACTGCCCCCATTACCGACCGCCCCCATGACCGCCCCCATTACCGACCGCCCCCATGACCCACCCCATGACCGCCCCCACACCAGGAGGTCCCACCAGGGAGAGGAGGACAGGAGGGAGGTATATACCATCAGAGGGCCAGGGAGAGGAGTAGGAGGAGGAGGTCCAGGGAGAGGAGGAGGTCCAGGGAGAGGAGGAGGAGGGAGGAGAGGGAGGGGGAGGAGGAGAGGGAGGAGGAGGAGGTTCCAGGGGAGAGGAGGGTCCAGGAGGAGGAGGTCCAGGGGAGGAGGAGGAGGTCCAGGGAGAGGAGTAGGAGGAGGTCCAGGGGGAGGGGGGTCCAGGGAGGAGGAGGTCCAGGGAGAGGAGGAGGAGGTCTAGGGAGAGGAGGGGGAGGAGGAGTTCCAGGGAGAGGAGTAGGAGGAGGAGGTCCAGGGGGGAGGAGGAGGTCCAGGGAGAGGAGGAGGTCTAGGGAGAGGAGGAGGAGGTCAAGGGAGAGGAGGAGGAGGAGGTCCAGGGAGAGGAGGAGGAGGTCCAGGGAGAAGAGGAGGAGGAGGAGGTCCAGGGAGAGGAGGAGGAGGAGGTCCAGGGAGAAGAGGAGGAGGAGGAGGTCCAGGGAGAAGAGGAGGAGGAGGTCCAGGGAGAGGAGGGGGAAGAGGAGGTCCAGGGAGAAGAGGAGGAGGTCCAGGGAGAGGAGGAGGAGGTCCAGGGAGAGGAGGAGGAGGTCTAGGGAGAGGAGGAGGGAGGAGGAGGGGGAGGAGGAGGTCCAGGGAGAAGAGGAGGAGGAGGAGGAGGTCCAGGGAGAGGAGGAGGAGGAGGTCCAGGGAGAGGAGGAGGAGGAGGTCCAGGGAGAGAAGGAGAGGTATGATGGCAACCCTTGCTTTGGTTTTGTTTACCTGGCCACTGTTTCAAATGCTGTTTTAGCATTTGTGGCACAAATCCCATGCGAGTCAACGGTACATATATTAGCCTTTTTGTGCTTTGTATCTAAGTAAGATAATACAGTTACACAATCCATGTTTTGATACTTTAGGATGATTTGTATTTATTATGGATCCCCATTACTCTTCCTGGGGTCTGGCAAAAGGTAGTTATAGAACTTTTAAACATTACAATACATTCATTACAGAATTCACAACACACTGTGTCCTCAGGCCCATACTCCACTAACACATATCTACAGTCCATAGTCTGTTCTGGGGACTGTGCAGAGACCTCTTGTGGACCTCTTGTCTCACGGTTTGTACAACATGGCTGCCTTCCAAATGGCACCCTATTACCTATATAGTGTTCTGATGAACATGAAGCATGAAAATGCTACTATACGTACCATTGACTTGCATTGAATTTGTGCCACAAATGCTAAGAAGTTAGCTCTTGAGACAGTGGCTGAAAAACCCAAGCATGGGTTGCTGTCACACCCTGCTGTCTGTAGACAACCAATGTCATTTTGCAATTTAGGTGAACAATCCCTTTAACATTGGGGGGGTCTTCAAACTTTCCCACCTAATAGCATGAACAGCACCATCTAGTGGTCAGAACCTGTATTGTTGTTGTTGGGGTGTTGTGGGTCTGGGTGGCTACTCACCATTCCTTTGGATTCCTCATGTCGGACTCATTGGTAGAAAAAGTTTGGTCCAAATTGGATGTTAGGTACTATATTTATTGAATATTATATTAATCCTATAAATTAAAAATGCCAATTTGGCTGCAATCAATTATCTTAATTTCTCAGATGTCAAATTATATTTCAACAAAAAAAATGTTGCAGGAATGCTAATCTCATCTGTTTCTGACAACAGAAATGATTTCAGATCGATCTGAGATGGTGGGTGTCAAAATCCTCTTTGTGCTTTTTGAGGTGGAATGACCCGGTAACCAAACAGTAGTTAAAAAAAATATATTGTAAAGACATTGTATCAAGATGAGAATAACAGGAAGACATTGTATCAACATGAGAATAACAGATATACATTGTATCAACATGAGAATTACAGGAAGGCAAAATGTCTGTCATATTTGATAGGCTCTACCATGAAGAGTCCATTTGAGGTGTTGCAGAAGACCGAGGATGGCAATGTGATTGGCTCAGGACAGAACCACCTGATCAGCAGTCGCCAATGGGAGGACCAGGACGCTGTGTTTAAGTCTGTATACAGGAAGTACATGGTTACTAACCCCAGCAACACTACAGACCCAGAGGACAGACCCAGGTAAACACAACAGTTGAATGAGAGTGGTTAGTCTTAAAATCCTCAGATTGTAATGATAACAGAAAATAAGACCTGACAGGGCCCTGTGTCCTCAGTCTGAATCAGACTATACCCAGACAGCTACTGATGATCTGTTAGGGCCCTGTGTCCTCAGTCTGAATCAGACTATACCCAGACAGCTACTGATGATCTGTTAGGGCCCTGTGTCCTCAGTCTGAATCAGACTATACCCAGACAGCTACTGATGATCTGTTAGGGCCCTGTGTCCTCAGTCTGAATCAGACTATACCCAGACAGCTACTGATGATCTGTTAGTCTGAATCAGGCCCTGTGTCCTCAGTCTGAATCAGACTATACCCAGACAGCTACTGATGATCTGTTAGGGCCCTGTGTCCTCAGTTTGAATCAGACTATACCCAGACAGCTACTGATGATCTGTTAGGGCCCTGTGTCCTCAGTCTGAATCAGACTATACCCAGACAGCTACTGATGATCTGTTAGGGCCCTGTGTCCTCAGTCTGAATCAGACTATACCCAGACAGCTACTGATGATCTGTTAGGGCCCTGTGTCCTCAGTCTGAATCAGACTATACCCAGACAGCTACTGATGATCTGTTAGGGCCCTGTGTCCTCAGTCTGAATCAGACTATACCCAGACAGCTACTGATGATCTGTTAGGGCCCTGTGTCCTCAGTCTGAATCAGACTATACCCAGACAGCTACTGATGATCTGTTAGGGCCCTGTGTCCTCAGTCTGAATCAGACTATACCCAGACAGCTACTGATGATCTGTTAGGGCCCTGTGTCCTCAGTCTGAATCAGACTATACCCAGACAGCTACTGATGATCTGTTAGGGCCCTGTGTCCTCAGTTTGAATCAGACTATACCCAGACAGCTACTGATGATCTGTTAGGGCCCTGTGTCCTCAGTCTGAATCAGACTATACCCAGACAGCTACTGATGATCTGTTAGGGCCCTGTGTCCTCAGTCTGAATCAGACTATACCCAGACAGCTACTGATGATCTGTTAGGGCCCTGTGTCCTCAGTCTGAATCAGATCTAGGGCCCTGTGTCCTCAGTCTGAATCAGACTATACCCAGACAGCTACTGATGATCTGTTAGGGCCCTGTGTCCTCAGTCTGAATCAGACTATACCCAGACAGCTACTGATGATCTGTTAGGGCCCTGTGTCCTCAGTCTGAATCAGACTATACCCAGACAGCTACTGATGATCTGTTAGGGCCCTGTGTCCTCAGTCTGAATCAGACTATACCCAGACAGCTACTGATGATCTGTTAGGGCCCTGTGTCCTCAGTCTGAATCAGACTATACCCAGACAGCTACTGATGATCTGTTAGGGCCCTGTGTCCTCAGTCTGAATCAGACTATACCCAGACAGCTACTGATGATCTGTTAGGGCCCTGTGTCCTCAGTCTGAATCAGACTATACCCAGACAGCTACTGATGATCTGTTAGGGCCCTGTGTCCTCAGTCTGAATCAGACTATACCCAGACAGCTACTGATGATCTGTTAGGGCCCTGTGTCCTCAGTCTGAATCAGACTATACCCAGACAGCTACTGATGATCTGTTAGGGCCCTGTGTCCTCAGTCTGAATCAGACTATACCCAGACAGCTACTGATGATCTGTTAGGGCCCTGTGTCCTCAGTCTGAATCAGACTATACCCAGACAGCTACTGATGATCTGTTAGGGCCCTGTGTCCTCAGTCTGAATCAGACTATACCCAGACAGCTACTGATGATCTGTTAGGGCCCTGTGTCCTCAGTCTGAATCAGACTATACCCAGACAGCTACTGATGATCTGTTAGGGCCCTGTGTCCTCAGTCTGAATCAGACTATACCCAGACAGCTACTGATGATCAGTTGAATCATCTAGTCAGTTGAATCATGATTTCCTAGTGAGCCTCTTGTTTTTCCAGCCTCTCATATCAGTGAGGTATCCAGGGTGTCCTCAGGGAAACCCAGACAGCTACTGATGATCTGTTAGGGCCCTTTTCAAAATTGGACAATAAGGAAGTTGTTGATTGATAATGATCTGAGGGCCCTGTGATTAATCTGGCTGATGATCTGTTAGGGCCTCTGGACAGCTACTGATGCACCAGACACTGATGATCTGTTAGGGCCCTGTGTCCTCAGTCTGAATCAGACTATACCCAGACAGCTACTGTGTCTAGGAAGTTGTTGATTGATAATGAGAGGATTAATCTGGCCTGGTCGACCGTGATGAGGAAGTTGTTGATTGCTAATGAGAGGATTAATCTGGCCTGGGCTGGCCGTGAATCAGGAAGTTGTTGATTGCTAATGAGAGGATTAATCTGGCCTGGGTTGGCCGTGTCAGGAAGTTGTTGATTGCTAATGAGAGGATTAATCTGGCCTGGGCGGCCGTGTCAGGAAGTTGTTGATTGATAATGAGAGGATTAATCTGGCCTGGGCGGCCGTGTCAGGAAGTTGTTGATTGATAATGAGAGGATTAATCTGGCCTGGGCGGCCGTGTCAGGAAGTTGTTGATTGATAATGATTGAGGATTAATCTGGCCTGGCCAGGAAGTTGTTGATTGATAATGAGAGGGCCGTGTAAGGAAGTTGATTCAGGAAGTTGTTGATTGATAATGAGAGGATTAATCTGGCCTGGGCGGCCGTGTCAGGAAGTTGTTGATTGATAATGAGAGGATTAATCTGGCCTGGGCGGCCGTGTCAGGAAGTTGTTGATTGATAATGAGAGGATTAATCTGGCCTGGGCGGCCGTGTCAGGAAGTTGTTGATTGATAATGAGAGGATTAATCTGGCCTGGGCGGCCGTGTCAGGAAGTTGTTGATTGATAATGAGAGGATTAATCTGGCCTGGGCGGCCGTGTCAGGAAGTTGTTGATTGCTAATGAGAGGATTAATCTGGCCTGGGCGTTGTTGATTGATAATCAGGATTAAGTTGTTGATTGATAATGAGAGGATTAATCTGGCCTGGGCGGCCGTGTCAGGAAGTTGTTGATTGATAATGAGAGGATTAATCTGGCCTGGGCGGCCGTGTCAGGAAGTTGTTGATTGATAATGAGAGGATTAATCTGGCCTGGGCGGCCGTGTCAGGAAGTTGTTGATTGATAATGAGAGGATTAATCTGGCCTGGGCGGCCGTGTCAGGAAGTTGTTGATTGATAATGAGAGGATTAATCTGGCCTGGGCGGCCGTGTCAGGAAGTTGTTGATTGATAATGAGAGGATTAATCTGGCCTGGGCGGCCGTGTCAGGAAGTTGTTGATTGATAATGAGAGGATTAATCTGGCCTGGGCGGCCGTGTCAGGAAGTTGTTGATTGATAATGAGAGGATTAATCTGGCCTGGGCGGCCGTGTCAGGAAGTTGTTGATTGATAATGAGAGGATTAATCTGGCCTGGGCGGCCGTGTCAGGAAGTTGTTGATTGATAATGAGAGGATTAATCTGGCCTGGGCGGCCGTGTCAGGAAGTTGTTGATTGATAATGAGAGGATTAATCTGGCCTGGGCGGCCGTGTCAGGAAGTTGTTGATTGATAATGAGAGGATTAATCTGGCCTGGGCGGCCGTGTCAGGAAGTTGTTGATTGATAATGAGAGGATTAATCTGGCCTGGGCGGACCGTGTAAGCGTGTTTTGCACCTGGTGAAGTTGATTAGTTTTGGAACCAGGCTGCCTCCCGGGTGTGAGCCAGGTGCCCTGCTCTGTCCCACAGCGGAGTCAGATCAAAACACAAGTGATGTAATTAACCACTGTAGTTATTAGTATGATTCTGTGTTTTCACATTACAAAAGTTATTTATTTTGATAACAACACTTTATCTGCCTTTCCACTGAAAACTAGTTCTAAAATCCAAACATGTATTTAATGCAAAAGAGATGTATGTTTCTGGATGATGCATCATGCTGCCCTGTTGACAACATGACCGAGTGATGCAGATTACTGTTCCATTTGAGAAGGGCCACCGACCGGTGAGCCTCGGCTCAGCATAATGGAATCCGCCCATTGCTTGCCTTTGGACTTCAATCACTCCATCATGAGCTCATGTTGACATCGACTTTAGACTTGGAAATGAAAGGTGCACTAGTGTTGTAACCGTGGAGATGACATGTTAGTGTTGTAACCATGGAGATGCTGTGTTTGAAGCTGTGTGACCAGTCACTTCCTGCTTCCTGGAGGTCTGTTTCCTGTCCTGGGAGGAGTTAAGCCTCAGACAGGTGGGTTAAGACAATTTAACAAATGTTTTTTCATTACATTTGAATATCATGAATTTGTTTTTAAATATTTTATTGATGCCATCAGTTCTGTATTTAAATCTTGAATTGATGCCATGGGTTCTGTATTTAAATATTGAATTGATGCCATGGGTTCTGTATTTAAATCTTGAATTGATGCCATTGGTTCTGTATTTAAATCTTGAATTGATGCCATGGGTTCTGTATTTAAATATTGAATTGATGCCATCAGTTCTGTATTTAAATCTTGAATTGATGCCATGGGTTCTGTATTTAAATCTTGAATTGATGCCATCAGTTCTGTATTTAAATCTTGAATTGATGCCATGGGTTCTGTATTTAAATCTTTAATTGATGCCATGGGTTCTGTATTTAAATCTTGAATTGATGCCATGGGTTCTGTATTTAAATCTTGAATTGATGCCATGGGTTCTGTATTTAAATCTTGAATTGATGCCATGGGTTCTGTATTTAAATCTTGAATTGATGCCATGGGTTCTGTATTTAAATATTGAATTGATGCCATGGGTTCTGTATTTAAATATTGAATTGATGCCATCAGTTCTGTATTTAAATCTTGAATTGATGCCATCAGTTCTGTATTTAAATCTTGAATTGATGCCATCAGTTCTGTATTTAAATCTTGAATTGATGCCATCAGTTCTGTATTTAAATCTTGAATTGATGCCATGGGTTCTGTATTTAAATCTTGAATTGATGCCATCAGTTCTGTATTTAAATCTTGAATTGATGCCATGGGTTCTGTATTTAAATCTTGAATTGATGCCATGGGTTCTGTATTTAAATCTTGAATTGATGCCATGGGTTCTGTATTTAAATCTTGAATTGATGCCATCAGTTCTGTATTTAAATCTTGAATTGATGCCATGGGTTCTGTATTTAAATATTGAATTGATGCCATCAGTTCTGTATTTAAATCTTGAATTGATGCCATGGGTCCTGTTGCAGATTGAGATCGACAACACATAAAATATCTATTTTATCCACTCTTAAATCAAATGTTTTTATCTTACTCTCTTCTTAGAAGCATCCCTTCTATATGTAGTAAAATACATCCCCTTTATCAAATTAAAATCAAATGTATTTATAAATCACTCTTTACATCAGCAGATGTCACTAGGTGCTATACAGAAACCCTGCCTAAAACAACAAGTAATGCAGATGTAGAAGCACTGTGGCTTGGAAACACTTCCTAGAAAGGCAGGAACCTAGGAAGAAACCTAGAGAGGATCCAGGCTCTGAGGGGTGGCCAGTTCTCTTCTGGCTGTGCCGGGTGGAGATTAGAAACCTAGAGAGGATCCAGGCTCTGAGGGGTGGCCAGTCCTCTTCTGGCTGTGCCGGGTGGAGATTAGAAACCTAGAGAGGAACCAGGCTCTGAGGGGTGGCCAGTTCTCTTCTGGCTGTGCCGGGTGGAGATTAGAAACCTAGAGAGGATCCAGGCTCTGTGGGGTGGCCAGTCCTCTCCTGGCTGTGCCGGGTGGAGATTAGAAACCTAGAGAGGATCCAGGTTCTGAGGTGTGGCCAGTCATCTTCTGGCTGTGCCGGGTGGAGATTAGAAACCTAGAGAGGATCCAGGCTCTGAGGGGTGGTCAGTCATCTTCTGGCTGTGCCGGGTGGAGAGGAACCAGGCTCTGAGGTGTGGCCAGTCATCTTCTGGCTGTGCCGGGTGGAGATTAGAAACCTAGAGAGGATCCAGGCTCTGAGGGGTGGCCAGTCCTCTTCTGGCTGTGCCGGGTGGAGAGGATCCAGGGTCTGAGGTGTGGCCAGTCATCTTCTGGCTGTGCCGGGTGGAGAGGAACCAGGTTCTGAGGGGTGGCCAGTCCTCTTCTGGCTGTGCCGGGTGGAGATTAGAAACCTAGAGAGGATCCAGGCTCTGAGGTGTGGCCAGTCCTCTTCTGGCTGTGCTGGGTGGAGATTATAAGAGTACATGGCCATTAAGGCCAGATTGTTCTTCAAGATGTTCAAACATTCATAGATGACCAGCAGGGTCAAATAATAATCACAGTGGTTGTAGAGTGTTCAACATCTCAGTACCTCAGG
Organism: Oncorhynchus keta; assembly: GCF_023373465.1. Lineage (NCBI taxonomy): Eukaryota > Metazoa > Chordata > Actinopteri > Salmoniformes > Salmonidae > Oncorhynchus > Oncorhynchus keta. Next base: position 77,432 of record NW_026290990.1, read on the forward strand.
AGTAAATGTGAGTTGGCTTTTCATAGCCGAACATTCAGAGGTTGAGACAGCAGGTCTGGAACAAGGTAACACGCCTGTTGAAACAGGTCAGGGTTCCATAGCCGCAGGCAGAACAGTTGAAACTGGAGCAGCAGCACGGCCAGATGGACTGGGGACAGCCAGGAGTCATCGGGCCAGGTAGTCCAGGCGAGCACTAGAGTAATATGATCACATTTTCTGGTTCTCGTGAAGATTCTAGCAGCCGTGTTTAGCAATAACTGAAGTTTATTTAGTGATTTATCTGGGTAGCAGGAGAGTAGAGCATTGCAGTAGTATAATCTAGAAATGACAAAAGCATGAATTAGCTGCATCATTTTTGGAAAAAAAGTTTCTGAATTTTGGCCTCCTCGGTGGCGCAGTGGTCTAAGGCACTACATCGCAGTGCCACCAGAGATTCTGGGTTCAAGCCCATTGGGCGGTGCACAATTGGCCCAGCGTTATCCGAGTTAGGGAGGGTTTGGCTGGCAGGAATATCCTTGTCTCATCGCGCACTAGCGACTCCTGTGGCGGGCCGGGCGCAGTGCACGCTGACCAGTTCGCCAACTATTTTGACCAAGTTTAAAAGTAAAACATTTGCCGCCATTCACTTCCTTATGTTTGAAACACAGGCTTCCAGGGTAGGCAATTTTGGTGCTTAACCATGTTTCATCGAAATGTCCAGCTGTGTGTCATCCGTATAGCAGTAAATGTTGACATTGTGTTTCTGAATGACATCACCAAGAGGTAGAATATATAGTGAAAACAATAGTAGTCCTAAAATGTAACCTTGAGGAACACCGAAACTTACCATTGATTTGTCAGAGGACAAACCATCCACAGCGACAAACTGATAACATCTAAACCAGACAAGAACTTGTCCCTGCAGATCAATTATGCTTTCCAAAAGAATGTGGTGATCGATGGTGTCAAAAGCAGCACTGAGGTCTAGGAGCATGAGGACAGATGCAGAGCCTCGGTCTGACGGCATTTAAAAGTCCATTTACTCAGTACAGAGTTCAGTGTGTCAAATTGGAGGGCCTGTTGTCCGGACCTCTGGCAGTCTCTATGGGGGTGCCACAGGGTTCAATTCTCGGGCCGACTCTTTTCTCTGTGTACATCAATGATGTCGCTCTTGCTGCTGGTGATTCTCTGATCCACCTCTACGCAGACGACACCATTCTGTATACTTCTGTCCCTTCTTTGGACACTATGTTAACTAACCTCCAAATGAGCTTCAATGCCACACAACTCTCCTTCCGTGGCCTCCAACTGCTCTTAAATGCTAGTAAAACTAAATGCATGCTCTTCAACCGATCGCTACCAGCACCTGCCCGCCCGTCCAGCATCACTACTCTGGAGGGTTCTGACTTAGAATATGTGGACATCTACAAATACCTAGGTGTCTGGTTAGTCTGTAAACTCTCCGTCCAGACTCACATTAAGCATCTCCAATCCAAAATTAAATCTAGGATCGGCATCCTATTTCGCAAAAAAGCATCCTTCACTCATACTGCCACACACACCCTCGTAAAACGGACTATCCTACCGATCCTAGACTTCGGCGATGTCATTTACAAAATAGCTTCCAACACTCTACTCAGCAAATTGGATGCAGTCTATCACAGTGCCACCCGTTTTGTCACCAAAGCCCCATATACTACTGTCATGTCTTTGGCTATGCCGGATTAAGTGATATGAAATGCTATTCTATAAAATATTTTCTCTGTAATTAATATTACCTGATTGACGTAATCATGTAAATGTAATTAACTAGAAAGTCGGGGCACCACAACATAATATTTATAGAGCTGTTATCTTCCGAATAAACTCTTAAAGACCTAGTAATATTTTACATCAATAGCAGTCAATATAAATCGTCACCTTATTTCAGTCTCATCTGAAAGTTGTAAATTCTTGGTTATCTTCATGAACCCTGGCTAACAAGTTGAATCAGCAATACAAAATTGGGTTTATTTGTTAACTATTTAGTTACAAATCTGTTGTTCTGCCCCTGAACAGGCAGTTAACCCACTGTTCCTAGGCCATCATTGAAAATAAGAATGTGTTCTTAACTGACTTGCCTAGTTAAATAAATGTAAAATAAAAATAAATAAATAAATAAAATACCTATTTACTAATCATACAGAATTACATATACACAAAATCGAACATACATTGATTACAAATGACGTCATAAAGGAAAACGTCCCTTGCGGATGGAGCAGACATGATAGCTGGTTACACAAAGGAAAAGGGGTTGGGTTTGAGCAAAAGAGTGGGAAGACTGAGGAACAAAGGGAGAAGCTGTGCTATCGTAAATACAGTATCCTATGCATTCTAAATTACCGCCTATTTGGAAAAGGAAAATGCAATAAATATTTACTCTGAGCTTCAATAGGTTGGTGGTAGATGGAAGGCCGTGTTGGCCAACAGAGTCCACTACGTTGTATTGTCGTCATTGGGTGGTAGACGGGATACTCTGTCTGTCCTCTCCTAGCCCACGTTTACAGCGTTGAGTTAGTCCTTTTAAACATATGAACCATCGTTCTCGGAACAGGAGGTTACATTTTCGTCAAGGGCTTATATAGTGGAGGGAGAGAAAGGTGTGTTTCATAGTTTGTCTCTTCACAGGGGCAGGCCACTGATTGAGCAGAGCTCTAATCTTATGAAAACCCAATTCTCTCATTTGAAGCTAAAATTACATTTAATCTTTTCACAAATAGTTTAATTTAAATTGCATTTAAATTGCACAACAATTCCATGTGAATCTGATAACTATAATGTGTAGACTTTCCCAGATACAGTTTATGTGGTCCTGTCATCAGTCATAATGTCTCAGATGACAACCGAACTGACATCATATTCATTAAGTACCAACGCATATTTTCAACTGGTTCTATTACCGAAATATGGTTCCTTTCCTTCCACTTGTTTGATGTTCCCAGACTCTCTATGTTTAACAAAGGCTATTCAAGAGTCCCTCAGTAGAGTTGGAGAGAGAGGGAAGGGAGAAAGGTATTTATGGGGGGGTATCATAAACCTTACCCACAGGCCAACGTCATGACACTACCCACCGCTGCGACCTGTATGCTCTCGTTGGCTGGCACTCACTTCATATTCGTCAGCAAACCCACTGGCTCCGGGTCATCTATAAGTCTCTGCTTGGTAAAGCCCCGCCTTATCTAAGCTCACTGGTCACCATAGCAGCACCCGCCCGTAGCACACACTCCAGCAGGTATATTTCACTGGTCCCCCCCCAAAGCCAAATCCTCCTTTGGCCGCCTTTCCTTCCAGTTCTCTGCTGCCAATGACTGGAACGAATTGCAAATATCACTGAAGCTGGAGACTCATATCTCTCTCACTAACGTTAAGCACCAGCTGTCAGATCAGCTCAAAGATCACTGCACCTGTACATAGCCCATCTGTAAATAGCCCATCCAACTACCTCAGCCCGGTGAGATTTGAAATGGTATTTCAAATCTCACCGGGCTGAGGTAGTTGGATATATATATATATATATACAGTTGAAGTCGGAAGTTTACATACACCTTAGTCAAATACGTTTAAACTCAGTTTTTCACAATTCCTGACATTTGATCCTAGTATAAATTCCCTGTTTCAGGTCAGTTCGGATCACCACTTTATTTTAAGAATGTGAAATGTCAGAATAATAGTAGAGAGAATGACTTATTTCAGCTTTTATTTCTTTCATCACATTCCCAGTGGGTCAGAAGTTTACATACACTCAATTAGTATTTGACAGCATTGCCTTTAAATTGTATAACTTGGGTCAAAACTTTCAGGTAGCCTTCCACAAGCTTCCTACAATAAGTTGGGTGAATTTTGGCCCATTCCTCCTGACAGAGCTGGTGTAACTGAGTCAGGTTTATAGGCATCCTTGGTCGCACACACTTTTTCAGTTCTGACCGACACATTTTCTATAAGATTGAGGTCAGTGTTTTGTGATGGCCACTCCAATACCTTGACTTATACTTTGTCCTTTATCATCTATTTTGTGACGTGCACTAGTCCCTCCTACAGCAAACACCCCCACAAATCAAATCAAATGTATTTATATAGCCCTTCGTACATCAGCTGATATCTCAAAGTGCTGTACAGAAACCCAGCCTAAAACCCCAAACAGCAAGCAATGCAGGTGTAGAAGCACGGTGGCGAGGAAAAACTCCCTAGAAAGGCCAAAACCTAGGAAGAAACCTAGAGAGGAACCAGGCTATGTGGGGTGGCCAGTCCTCTTCTGGCTGTGATTATAACAGAACATGGCCAAGATGTTCAAATGTTCATAAATGACCAGCATGGTCAAATAATAATAAGGCAGGACAGTTGAAACTGGAGCAGCAGCACGGTCAGGTGGACTGGGGACAGCAAGGAGTCATCATGTCTGGTAGTCCTGGGGCATGGTCCTAGGGATCAGGTCCTCCGAGAGTGAGAAAGAAGGAGAGAATTAGAGAACGCACACTTAGATTCACACAGGACACCGAATAGGACAGGAGAAGTACTCCAGATATAACAAACTGACCCTAGCCCCCCGACACATAAACTACTGCAGCATAAATACTGGAGGCTGAGACAGGACAACATGATGCTGCCATCCCCGTGCTTCACGGTTGGGATGTCTTGAGATGTTGCTTCAATATATCCACATAATTTTCCTGCCTCATGAAGCCATCTATTTTGTGAAGTGCACCAGTCCCTCCTGCAGCAAAGCACCCCCACAACATGATGCTGCCACCCCCATGCTTCACGGTTGGGATGGTGTTCTTCGGCTTGCAAGCCTCTCCCTTTTTCCTCCAAACACACCGATGGTCATTATGGCCAAACAGTTCTATTTTTGTTTCATCAGACCAGAGGACATTTCTCCAAAAAGTACAATCTTTTCGCGCCCAGGCTCTGTCGTAACCGGCCGCGACCGGGAGGTCCGTGGGGGCGACGCACAATTGGCCTAGCATCGTCCGGGTTAGGGAGGGCTTGCACCAGCGACTCCTGTGTTTCCTCCGACACGGCTGGCTTCCGGGTTGGATGCGCGCTGTGTTAAGAAGCAGTGCGGCTTGGTTGGGTTGTGTATCGGAGAACGCATGACTTTCAACCTTCGTCTCTCCCGAGCCCGTACGGGAGTTGTAGCGATGAGACAAGATAGTAGCTACTAAAAACAATTGAATACCACGAAATTGGGGAGAAAAAAATATTTGTCCTCATGTGCAGTTGCTAACCGTAGTCTAGCTTTTTTTATGGCGGTTTTGAAGCAGCGGCTTCTTCCTTGCTGAGCAGCCTTTCATGCTATGTCGATATAGGACTTGTTTTACTGTGGATATAGATACTTTTGTACATTTGTACCTGTTTCCTCCAGCATCTCCACAAGGTCCTTTGCTGTTGTTCTGGGATTGATTTGCACTTTTTGCACAGAAGTACGTTCATCTCTCGGAGACAGAACGCCTCTCCTTCCTGAGTGGTATGACGGCTGCGTGGTCCCATGGTGTTTATACTTGCGTACTATTGTTTGTACTTATGAACGTGGTACCTTCAGGCGTTTGGAAATTGCTCCCAAGGATGAACCAGACTTGTGGAAGTCTACAATAGTTTTTTCTGAGGTCTTGGCTGATTTATGATTTATTTTGATTTTCCCATGATGTCAAGCAAAGAGGCACTGAGTTTGAAGGTAGGCCTTGAAATATATCCACAGGTACACCTCCAATTGACTCAAATGATGTCAATTAGCCTATCAGAAGCTTCTACAGCCATGACATCATTTTCTGGAATTTTCCAAGCTTTTTAAAGGCATAGTCAACTTAGTGTATGTAACTTCTGACCCACTGGAATTGTGATACAGTGAAATAATCTGTCTATAAACAATTGTTGTGTAACGATTCTCGTCCTCCTCTTCTGAGGAGGAGTAGTAAGAAGGATCGGAGGACCAATGTGCAGCGTGGTAAGTGTCCATATTGTATTTATTATATGAACACAAAACAAAAACGAGAACGAAACAGTCCTGAACGGTGAAATACAAAACACAGAGCAGAAAATAATCACCACGAAACACAGGTGAAAAAAGGCTGCCTTAGTATGAATCTCAATCAGAGACAAGTAACAACACCTGCCTCTGATTGAGAACCATACCAGGCCAAACACAGGTGAAAAAAGGCTACCTAAGTATGATTCTCAATCAGAGACAACTAACGACACTTGCCTCTGATTTGTGGTCCTTCTGTAGCTCAGTTGGTAGAGCATGGCGCTTGTAACGCCAGGGTAGTGGGTTCGATCCCCGGGACCACCCATACATAGAATGTATGCACACATGACTGTAAGTCGCTTTGGATAAAAGCGTCTGCTAAATGGCATATATTATCATATATATTATATTATTTAGAACCATACCAGGCCAAACGCAAAACACAACATAGAAAAACGAACATAGACAACCCACCCAACTCACGCCCTGACCATACTAAAACAAAGACATAATAAAAGAACTAAGATCAGAACGTGACATGTTGGAAAAATTACTTGTGTCATACACAAGTAGATGTCCTAACCGACTTGTCAAAACGATAGTTTGTTAACAAGACATTTGTGGTGGATGAAAAACGAGTTTTAATGATTCCAACCTCAGTGTATGTAAACTTCCAACGTATTATTTGCCTCGAAGCGAGCAAGCGAGCATAGAAGTAGTTTTCCCTTTGTAGTCTGTAATGGTTTGCCACATCCCACGAGCGTCAGAGCCGGTGTCGTACGATTCAATCTTAGTCCTGTATTGACGCTTTGCCTGTTTGATGGTTGTCGGAGGGCATATTGGGATTTGTTATCAGCTTCAGGGTTAGTCCCGCTCCTTGAAAGCAGCAGCTCTAGCCTTTAGCTCAGTGCGGATGTTGCCTGTAATCCATGGCTTCTGGTTGGGGTATGTACGTACTGTCACTGTGGGGACGACGTCATCAATGCACTTATTGATGAAGCCAATGTCTGTGGTGGTATACTCCTCAATGCCATCGGAGGAATCCCGGAACATATTCCTCCTGTCTGTACTAGCAAAACAGTCCTGTAGCTTAGCATCTGCTTCATCTGACCACTTTTTCATAGACCGAGTCACTGGTGCTTCCTGCTTTAATTCTTATATTATTATGCGTAGGTCATCGATTTTATTTTTCTCTGCCTTCTCGTCATGCAAATGACGGATCTGGGCCGGCTCGTTAAAGGAAAGGTATTCTGCCAGTTCGTGGTCAGTAATCGCAGTTCTGATGTCCAGAAGTTATTTTTGGTCATAAGAAATGGTAGCAGCAACATTATGTACAAAATACGTTTAAAAAATACATTACAAACAACGCAAAGAAACAAACAAAAAAACACACTTGGACAGGAACATGTCAAATCTTCACTATTATTTTTCACTGTAGAAAATAGTAAAAATAAGGGTAAACCTTGAATGAGTAGGTGTGTCAACTTTTGACTGGTTCTGTAGGCCGATAGTTTAAAAACATTTTCCAGGTAAAAGTAGGACTTTTGACTGGTTACTGTAGGCCGATAGTTTTAAAAACATTTTCCAGGTAAAAGTTTGACTTTTTCAAGAGAGGCTTTATTACCGCCACTTTTTAGTGAGTTTGGTTCCCATCCGACAGTTAGGGAGCCATTTATTATGTTCAACAGAGGAGGGCCAAGCACAGGAAGCAGCTCTTTCAGTGGTTTAGTTTGAATAGGGTCCACAATGCAGCTAGAAGGTATGACTATTTTCATGAATTGGTCAAGAGATACTATTGTTCCTAGGTCCTGGCAGTTTATTTTTATTTCACTAGGCAAGTCAGTTAAGAACACATTCTTATTTACAGTGACAGCCTAGGAGTAGTGGGTTAACTGCCTTGTTCAGGGGCAGAACGACAGAGTTTTACCTTGTAAGCTCGGGGATTTGATCGAGCAACCTTTCGGTTACTGGCCCAATGCTCTAACCACTAGGCTACCTGCCACCCCAGTTCAGTGAGGTCCTGGCAGTTCAGAGCAGACTCAGGACAACTGATTCCATGTGGCCTGTCTGTCTCTCTCTCCAGGTGGAGTGGCTGTAGCTGTGTGTCTGTGGTGGAGCGCCAGACACAATCTGCTGCACTACTTACTGTGTAAAGCTCCCAGAGACAAACCAGGTCGGTTGGGGGTCATTTAGTCACATGTACTATGCGATAACAATAGGATCTGTGATGTTAAAAAAAGATCCTGAGTTTGTATTCAAGTGTCTGATCTAGGATCAGTTTTATTATTGAGATTATTACAAATATAATTACATGGACAGGGGGGAACTGATCCTAGAATCCGAAAGGCTTTATGAATACAGGCCCTTCTACTGTATTTCAGTATATTACCAGAATGTTCTGGGTGTAGTATATGTTCATGACCAGCAGGAGGCCAGCAGTGTTGCAGCTTTAAAAATGTTTATTAAAAAAAATGTTTTTACCTTTATTTAACTAGACAAGTCAGTTAATAAGAACACATTCTTATTTACAATGACAGCCTACCAGGGAACAGTGGGTTTATTGCCTTGTTCAGGGGCAGAACGACAGAACGATTTTTACCTTGTCAGCTCGGGGATTCAATCCAGCAACCTTTCAGTTACTGGCCCAACGCTCTAACCGCTAAGCTACCTGCCGCCCCAAAAGTAGCTTCTCATCATGTTGTCTCTTTGTTCCAGACCCGGAGCCCAAGCCTGATGCGTTGTGGCCTAATGCCCAGGAGATCCTGTGTTCTGCTGTTAGCAGCTGTACTAGACACATAACTCTGGGACTGGTTACTGGACTGGTCACTGTCTGGGACAGACACTTAGGTGAGTTCACTGTGCACATAGTTACCTAAATGTTACACTAAATATCTGTGTGGCCCTTTCTGAAAAGACAATAATGTTGAGATTGATGAAGTGTTCAGTTCTAAATCAGACCTGTGGTAAACCTGGGTAGGCGTGAACGAGCATTAAAACTCCGCTTGGAAAACACCCTCATTTGCTGTGTGCTTTGAAAGTATTGGAATTAGGCCAAGACAGTATCTAAGGAAATATCAATTCATGGTGAACTTGATCACATCTTTGGAGGGGTTGGCATGTTTCCTTTTGCAGCTAATGAGTGGAGAACAGGAGGGCTTCTTAAAGAAAAACTAACAGGTCTGTGAGAGCCGTAATTCTTACTGGTTGGTAGGTGATCAAATACTTATGTCATACAATAAAATGCAAATTAATTACTTAGAAATCATACAATGTGATTTTCTGGATTTTTGTTTTAGATTCCATCTCTCACAGTTGAAGTGTACCTCTGATAAAAATTACAGACCTCTACATGCTTTGTAAGTAGGAAAACCTGCAAAATCGGCAGTGTATCAAATATTTGTTCTCCCCACTGTATATATAAAACCTCCCAGTAACTTTTTGGGTAAAAAACAACCAAAGTAGGGCCTCCAGAGTGACGCAGTGCACGCTGAGACGGGTTGCCAGGTGCACGGTGTTTCCTCCGACACATTGGTGCGGCTGGCTTCCGGGTTAAGTTGGCATTGTGTCAAGAAGCAGTGCGGCCTAGTTTGGTTGTGTTTCGGAGGATGCACGGCTCTCGACCTTTGCCTCTCCTGAGCCGTACGGGAGTTGCAGCGATGAGACACGACTGTAACTTCCAATTGTGTACCATGAAAAAGGGGTTAAAATAAAATAGATGGGGCCTCCCGGGTGGTCTAGGGGACTGCATCACAGCGCTAGCTGTGCCACCAGAGACTCTGGGTTCAGTCCAGGCTCTGTCGCAGCCTGCCGCGACCGGGAGGTCCGTGGGGACTGCATCCTAGCGCTAGCTGTGCCACCAGAGACTCTGGGTTCGCGCCCAGGCTGTCGCAGCCGGCCACGACCGGGAGATCCTTGGGGCGACGCACAAATGGCCTAGCGTCGTCCGGGTTAGGGAGGGCTTGGCCGGTAGGGATATCCTTGTCTCATCGTGCACCAGCGACTCCTGTGGCGGGCCAGGCGTTGTGCATGTTAACTAAGGTCGCCAGGTGCACTGTGTTTCCTCCGACACATTGGTGCGGCTGGCTTCCGGTTTGAGTTGGCATTGTGTCAAGAAGCAGTGCGGCCTAGTTTGGTTGTGTTTCGGAGGATGCACGGCTCTCGAACTTTGCTTCTCCTGAGCCGTACGGGAGTTGCAGCGATGAGACACGACTGTAACTTCCAATTGGGTACCATGAAAAAGGGGTTAAAATAAAATAGATGGGGCCTCCCGGGTGGTCTAGGGGACTGCATCCTAGCGCTAGCTGTGCCACCAGAGACTCTGGGTTCAGCCCAGGCTCTGACGCAGCCGGCCGCGACCGGGAGGCCCGTGGGGACTGCATCCTAGCACTAGCTGTGCCACCAGAGACTCTGGGTTTGCGCCAGGCTCTGTTGCAGCCGGCCGCGACCGGGAGGTCCGTGGGGCGACGCACAATTGGCCTAGCGTCATCCGGGTTAGGGAGGGCTTGGCCGGTAGGGATATCCTTGTCTCATCGTGCACCAGCGACTCCTGTGGCAGTGCATGCTAACTAAGGTCGCCAGGTGCACTGTGTTTTTCCCGACACATTGGTGTGGCTGGCTTCCAGGTTGGATGCGCGCTGTGTTAACCTCTAGCGTCGAGCAATCCCGTATCCGGGAGCGTAATCATAGCCTCAAGCTCATTACCACAACGCAACGTTTCCTATTCATGAAAATCGCAAATTAAATTAAATAAATATATTGAAACACAAGCTTAGCCTTTTGTTAAAAACACTGTCATCTCAGATTTTCAAAATATGCTTTAACCAAAGCTACACAAGCATTTGTGTAAGAGTATTGATAGCCTAGCATAGCATTAAGCCTAGCATTCAGCAGGCAACATTTTCACAAAAACAAGAAAAGCATTCAAATAAAATAATTTAACTTTGAAGAACTTCGGATGTTTTCAATGACGAGATTCTCAGTTAGATAGCAAATGTTCATTTTTTCCAAAAAGATTATTTGTGTAAGAGAAATAGCTCCTTTTTGTTCATCACGTTTGGCTAAGAAAATAAACGAAAATGCAGTCACTTGCAACGCCAAACTTTTTTCCAAATTAGCTCCATAATATCGACAGAAACATGGCAAACGTTGTTTAGAATCAATCCTCAAGGTGTTTTTCACATATCTATTCGATAATCTATCAGTGGTGGCAGCTGGCTTCTCATCAGAAGACAACGGAAAAATACTGCAGCTGGAGATTACGCAATAATTGCGACGGAGGACACCAAGCGACCACCTGGTAAATGTAGTCAGGGCTCCGGGCAGCCGAGCGCAAATGGAGGAAAACTCGCCTCCCTGCGGACCTGGCATCTTTTCACTCCCTCCTCTCTACATTTTCCTCCTCTGTCTTTAAAAAAGCCACTTTCTACCATTCTATTTTTCCAAGCATCTGTTCTCTAACCCTAGGAACTCTTTGCCACCTTCTCCTCCCTCCTGAATCCTCAGAGTCCTCCCTCTCTGCAGATGACTTCGTCAACCATTTTGAAAAGAAGGTCGATGACATCCGATCCTCGTTTGCTAAGTCAAACGACACCGCTGGTTCTGCTCACACTGCCCTACCCTGTGCTCTGACCTCTTTCTCCCTCTCTCTCCAGATGAAATAAAAACCTGCCCGCTTGACCCTATCCTCCTCTCTTCTCAGACCATTTGAGACCTTCTCCCTTACCTCACCTACCCATCAACTTCCCTGGGACCGCTGGTGTGCCCTTGTCTTCATAGAGAGCGAGAGTTAACACCCCTTCTGAAAAAACCTATTCACTTCCATCCCTCCATGTCAGGGGCAAACAGACCAGTATCCCTTCTAGTTTTTCTCTCCAAAACTCTTGAGCGTGCCGTCCTTGGCCAGCTCTAATCTCTCTCAGAATGACCTTCTTGATCCAAATCAGTCAGGTTTCAAGACTAGTCATTCAACTGAGACTGCTCTTCTCTGTATCACGGAGGCGCTCCGCACTGCTAAAGCTAACTCTCTCTCCTCTGCTCTCATCCTTCTAGACTTATCGGCTGCCTGATCAATTTTTGATACTTTGAACCATCAGATCCTCCTCTCCACCCTCTCCGAGTTGGGCATCTCCGGCGCGGCCCACGCTTGAGATTGCGTCCTACCTGACAGGTCGCTCCTACCAGGTGGCGTGGCGAGAATCTGTCTCCTCACCACGCGCTCTCACCACTGGTGTCCCCAGGGCTCTGTTCTAGGCCCTCTCTTATTCTCGCTATACACCAAGTCACTTGGCTCTGTCATAACCTCACATGGTCTCTCCTATCATTGCTATGCAGACGACACACAATTAATCTTCTCCTTTCCCCCTTCTGTGACCAGGTGGGATCGCATCTCTGCATGTCTGGCAGACATATCAGTGTGGATGACGGATCACCACCTCAAGCTGAACCTCAGCAAGATGGAGCTCCTCTTCCTCCCTGGGGAAGGACTAAGTTCCATGATCTCGCCATCACGGTTGACAACTCCATTGTGTCCTCCTCCCAGAGCGCTAAGAACCTTGGCGTGATCCTGGACATAAGATGTAAGGATTGGAGAGAAGGAGGAACACCCTGACGTTCTCAACTAACATCAAGGCGGTGTCCCGTTCCTGTAGGTTCATGCTCTACAACATCCGCAGAGTAAGACCCTGCCTCACACAGGAAGGAGGCGCAGGTCCTAATCCAGGCACTTGTCATCTCCCGTCTTGATTACTGCAACTCGCTGTTGGCTGGGCTCCCTGCCTGTGCCATTAAACCCTACAACTCATCCAGAACGCCGCAGCCCGTCTGGTGTTCAACCTTCCCAAGTTCTCTCACGTCACCCCGCTCCTGGAACCTCCACTGGCTTCCAGTTGAAGCTCGCATCCGCTACAAGACCATGGTGCTCGAACGGAGCTGTGAGGGGAACGGCACCTCAGTACCTCCAGGCTCTGATCAGGCCCTACACCCAAACAAGGACACTGCGTTCATCCACCTCTGGCCTGCTCGCCTCCCTACCACTGAGGAAGTACAGTTCCCGCTCAGCCCAGTCAAAACTGTAAGCTGCTCTGGCCCCCAATGGTGGAACAAACTCCCTCACGACGCCAGGACAGCGGAGTCAATCACCACCTTCCGGAGACACCTGAAACCCCACCTCTTCAAGGAATACCTAGGATAGGGTAAGTAAGGGCAAGTAATCCTTCTCACCCCCAACAAGATTTAGATGCAAGTGGCTGTTCCACTGGTTGTCATAGGTGTTTGCACCAATTTGTAAGTCGCTCTGGATAAGAGCGTCTGCTAAATGACTTAAATGTAATGTAAATGTAGTCTCTTATGGTCAATCTTCCAATGATATGCCTACAAATACGTCACAATGCTGCAGACACCTTGGGGAAAACGTGGAAAAGGTAAGCTGACTCCTAGCTCCTCCACAGCCATATAAGTCATTGCCATGAGGCGGTTTTAAAAAATGCGGCACTTCCTGATTGTATTTTTATCTGTTTTTTTTCTGTAACATCAGTTCTGTGGAACTCACAGACAATATCTTTGCAGTTTTGGAAACGTCAGAGTGTTTTCTTTCCATAGCTGTCAATTATAAGCTTAGTCGAGCATCTTTTCATGACAAAATATCTTGTTTAAAACGGGAACGTTTTTCATCCAAAAATTAGAAGAGCGCCCCCTATATCGAAGAAGTTAAGAAGCAGTGCGGCTTGGTTGGGTTGTGTTTCGGAGGACGCATGGCTTTCGACCTTCGTCTATCCCGAAGGTTTATTTAAAAATGAAAATGTTTCGGCATCACTGCTTTCTTCAGGGTCAGAAGAAGTCACAGTGATGCTGAAACAACATTGGTGTTTTTTTACCCAATAAATTACTGGGAGGTTATATAGAGTGTGCAACTCTTTGTTTTGATAGCTAACGTTAGCTAGTTAACATTAGCCTTCTGCATATTCAACTTCCATCCTCTCAGTCCAGGGGCAAAAACAATGTATGAATTAATAGTTGGATCTGAATCGTCCTTATAATCATTGGCCAGTACGGAAAATTAAGTAAAACCACAAGTCCAATTCGCTATCACCATCCATAGCTAATTTAGGAAAGGGACAATTTTTGCTAGCTAGTTTTGGATTCGAAATTTTGAACATTGAGCTATTAAAGACATGATAGATCAGACGCATAGTCTATTAAGAAGTGAGATCTGTAGAAAAACAGAGTGGCTGTGTAATGTACTGGGTGGACGGGAGGAGATCAAAGGATTGCTATAAGGGAGACAGAAGGAGAGGTAGAGGTCAGGAGGTAGGGTCATATCCCCTGAAGGGAGTAATAAGGGTTTAGTATCCTGTTACCCTCTTCCTGTGGAACCATAAGAAGGATTGGAGAGAAGGAGGAGTAGAGGTCAAGAGGTCAGGTCAGATCCCCTGAAGGGAGTAATAAGGGTTTAGTATCCTGTTACCCTCTTCCTGTGGAACCATAAGAAGGATTGGAGAGAAGGAGGAGTAGAGGTCAAGAGGTCAGGTCATATCCCCTGAAGGGAGTAATAAGGGTTTAGTATCCTGTTACCCTCTTCCTGTGGAACCATAAGAAGGATTGGAGAGAAGGAGGAGTAGAGGTCAAGAGGTCAGGTCATATCCCCTGAAGGGAGTAATAAGGGTTTAGTATCCTGTTACCCTCTTCCTGTGGAACCATAAGATGTAAGGATTGGAGAGAAGGAGGGGTAGAGGTCAAGAGGTCAGGTCAGATCCCCTGAAGGGAGTAATAAGGGTTTAGTATCCTGTTACCCTCTTCCTGTGGAACCATAAGAAGGATTGGAGAGAAGGAGGAGTAGAGGTCAAGAGGTCAGGTCAGATCCCCTGAAGGGAGTAATAAGGGTTTAGTATCCTGTTACCCTCTTCCTGTGGAACCATAAGAAGGATTGGAGAGAAGGAGGAGTGTCTTAAGGGGAATATATATATACCTGTGATGGGAGAAATGTTGGGTTGTCTGAATTACAGCTGTAAATACACTCTGGGAAGAATTAAACTTGGTTAACCAAACACTAGCCACCGGAGGACAACAAGGCAACGAGATACAACAATTCAAGTTGGTTCTGTCAATGACGTATTGCTCTCGATGTGATGTAATTGGAGTGAAGCCAAAACCAAACTGGCTTCCCTTGACACTTTTCTCTCTATATGTTTTTGGTGTGCCAGGACCATTCACAGTTCAGCTCAACACTGATTGGCTATTATTATTGTAATGGAGACGCAGGGAGTCAGGAAGCAGGTGCAGTTGGTGTGTTTAAAAGGAACGCGTCTAAACATGAAAGGAAACAATACTCCCTAATGGGTGATACAGCAGAGTAAGATAAAGAGGAAGTAATCATTGTGTGATGAAGTCCAGGTATGCCTCATGGATGGGTCGCAGTTGTGCGTAATGATTGTTGCCAGGGCCGGGGGTTAGGAGACAGGCAACGCCGAGCACCGGAGCGGTGTAAACTTCCGACCAACTGTACTCCGCCCAGGGAACCGGGCCACTACCCCTGTCGGTTCTGTCAGTGACTCCTCAGGAACCTCCCCAGCTCCTGATTGGTCCTCTCCACCTGCTCTTTGGACTGAGGCCGGTACGTTGACTGTGACCCCCAACTTCTCCATGAAGGCTCTCCATACGTACTCCTTATGTACTCCAGGTTCAAATGGTCAAGGAGGATGAGAAACGGGTCCGTGGTTCCCTCCAGCCAGTGTCTCCACTCCTCTAATGCAACTTCCCCACCAGGAGCTCCCTGTCACCGACGTCATAGTTCCTTTCTGCAGGAGACAGTTTTTTAGAGTAGTATGCACATGGATACAATTTTTGTGGATTACCTTGATGGTGTGACAGGACAGCCCCCACGGCCACTTCTGAGGTGTCCACCTCCACCACGAAGGGCAATGTAGGATCTGGGGGTTTCAGCAACGGGGCAGGTGAAACGCCCCTTCAGTAGGCGTAAGGCCTCATCAGCTGCAGAACTCCACACCAACTTCCGGGGGACCACCTTTAAGGAGAGAGTTGAGAGCAGAGGTGATGGAGCTTCCTGATGAAGCGGTGGTGGAAGTTGGCAAACCCCCAACATTTCTGTAGTCCCTTTATGGTGGTTGGGACTGGCCATGACCTGACTGCATCGACCTTCCTCTCCTCCAGAACCCTGCGGGCTGATCCGATATCCCAAGAAGGAACTGGCACTTCTCCGCTTTGATACACAGATGGTTCTCCGGGAGGCGTTCCAGGACGTCCTGGATGTGGGCGACGTGATCATCCAAGTTGGCTGAGTAGATCAGGATGTCATCGATATACACGACCACCTGATGCCCAGGCATGTCCCAGAACACCTCGTTAACAAATGCCTGGAACACCGACGGAGTGCCCAGACATCATGCTGAAGGCCGTCTTCCATTCATCCCCCTCCCGGATGAGGCTGAAATTGTAGGCCTCCGCAGGTCCAACTTAACAAAAAAATGGGCCCCACGGAGCAGTTTGGTCGGCCGGCAAAAACAGGAGGGGCTAACGGTACTTGGTGGTGATGGCAGTGAGACCTCTGTAGACAATACACAGAGAAAGACCCCCCTCCTTCTTGGCCACGAAGAAGAAACCTGCCGACACAGGGCAGGTGGATGGGCTGATGAAACCCTGTTGGAGGGCCTCCATAGCCTTGGTTTGAGCCCCTGACAGGGGGTAGATGCGGCTGCGCAGAGTCTGGAAGCAGGTTGATGGAACAGTCCCAGATGCGATGAGGAGGGAGACAGGTGGCGCGGGTCTTGGACAAAACCTCCCTGAGATCCTGGTAAACCTCAACTGGTAAACCTCACATCTCAACTGACGTGGAACCACAAGGTCTTCTGTCATCCGGGTGCCCAGGCAGTGATCTCCTTTCTTGTTGACAGTAGTGAATAAAAACAGTGTTGACAGTAGTGAATAAAAACAGTGTTGACAGTAATGAATATAAACAGTGTTGACAGTAGTGAATAAAAACAGTGTTGACAGTAGTGAATTAAAACAGTGTTGACAGTAGTGAATAAAAACAGTGTTGACAGTAGTGAATTAAAACAGTGTTGACAGTAGTGAATAAAAACAGTGTTGACAGTAGTGAATTAAAACAGTGTTGACAGTAGTGAATATAAACAGTGTTGACAGTAGTGAATTAAAACAGTGTTGACAGTAGTGAATAAAAACAGTGTTGACAGTAGTGAATAAAAACAGTGTTGACAGTAGTGAATAAAAACAGTGTTGACAGTAGTGAATAAAAACAGTGTTGACAGTAGTGAATAAAAACAGTGTTGACAGTAGTGAATAAAAACAGTGTTGACAGTAGTGAATAAAAACAGTGTTGACAGTAGTGAATAAAAACAGTGTTGACAGTAGTGAATAAAAACAGTGTTGACAGTAGTGAATAAAAACAGTGTTGACAGTAGTGAATAAAAACAGTGTTGACAGTAGTGAATAAAAACAGTGTTGACAGTAGTGAATAAAAACAGTGTTGACAGTAGTGAATAAAAACAGTGTTGACAGTAGTGAATAAAAACAGTGTTGACAGTAGTGAATAAAAACAGTGTTGACAGTAGTGAATTAAAACAGTGTTGACAGTAGTGAATAAAAACAGTGTTGACAGTAGTGAATAAAAACAGTGTTGACAGTAGTGAATATAAACAGTGTTGACAGTAATGAATTAAAACAGTGTTGACAGTAGTGAATAAAAACAGTGTTGACAGTAATGAATTAAAACAGTGTTGACAGTAGTGAATAAAAACAGTGTTGACAGTAATGAATAAAAACAGTGTTGACAGTAGTGAATAAAAACAGTGTTGACAGTAGTGAATAAAAACAGTGTTGACAGTAATGAATAAAAACAGTGTTGACAGTAGTGAATAAAAACAGTGTTGACAGTAATGAATAAAAACAGTGTTGACAGTAGTGAATAAAAACAGTGTTGACAGTAGTGAATAAAAACAGTGTTGACAGTAGTGAATAAAAACAGTGTTGACAGTAATGAATAAAAACAGTGTTGACAGTAGTGAATAAAAACAGTGTTGACAGTAGTGAATAAAAACAGTGTTGACAGTAGTGAATAAAAACAGTGTTGACAGTAATGAATAAAAACAGTGTTGACAGTAGTGAATAAAAACAGTGTTGACAGTAGTGAATAAAAACAGTGTTGACAGTAGTGAATAAAAACAGTGTTGACAGTAGTGAATAAAAACAGTGTTGACAGTAGTGAATAAAAACAGTGTTGACAGTAGTGAATAAAAACAGTGTTGACAGTAGTGAATAAAAACAGTGTTGAAGTAGTGAAAAACAGTGTTGACAGTAGTGAATAAAAACAGTGTTGACAGTAGTGAATAAAAACAGTGTTGACAGTAGTGAATAAAAACAGTGTTGACAGTAGTGAATAAAAACAGTGTTGACAGTAGTGAATAAAAACAGTGTTGACAGTAGTGAATAAAAACAGTGTTGACAGTAGTGAATAAAAACAGTGTTGACAGTAGTGAATAAAAACAGTGTTGACAGTAGTGAATAAAAACAGTGTTGACAGTAATGAATAAAAACAGTGTTGACAGTAGTGAATAAAAACAGTGTTGACAGTAGTGAATAAAAACAGTGTTGACAGTAGTGAATAAAAACAGTGTTGACAGTAGTGAATTAAAACAGTGTTGACAGTAGTGAATAAAAACAGTGTTGACAGTAGTGAATAAAAACAGTGTTGACAGTAGTGAATAAAAACAGTGTTGACAGTAATGAATAAAAACAGTGTTGACAGTAATGAATAAAAACAGTGTTGACAGTAGTGAATAAAAACAGTGTTGACAGTAGTGAATAAAAACAGTGTTGACAGTAGTGAATAAAAACAGTGTTGACAGTAGTGAATAAAAACAGTGTTGACAGTAGTGAATTAAAACAGTGTTGACAGTAGTGAATAAAAACAGTGTTGACAGTAGTGAATAAAAACAGTGTTGACAGTAGTGAATAAAAACAGTGTTGACAGTAGTGAATAAAAACAGTGTTGACAGTAGTGAATAAAAACAGTGTTGACAGTAGTGAATAAAAACAGTGTTGACAGTAGTGAATAAAAACAGTAGTGAATAAAAACAGTGTTGACAGTAGTGAATAAAAACAGTGTTGACAGTAGTGAATAAAAACAGTGTTGACAGTAGTGAATAAAAACAGTGTTGACAGTAGTGAATATAAAACAGTGTTGACAGTAATGAATATAAACAGTGTTGACAGTAGTGAATAAAAACAGTGTTGACAGTAATGAATTAAAACAGTGTTGACAGTAGTGAATAAAAACTTAAACATGAATTCACTCATAAAAACAGCAGCTCTTTGCTGTAGTCCGTTCTCTGATCATGGTTTAAAAGTTATGAGATCTTATGTAGGCTAGTATCAAACCTTGCTGTGGCAGGGATCGTGGAAGCTGTAGGCTAGTATCAAACCTTGCTGTGGCCGGGATCGTGGAAGCTGTAGGCTAGTATCAAACCTTGCTGTGGCCTGGGATCGTGGAAGCTTTAGGCTGGTATCAGACCTTGCTGTGGCAGGGATCGTGGAAGCTGTAGGCTGGTATCAGACCTTGCTGTGGCAGGGATCGTGGAAGCTTTAGGCTAGTATCAAACCTTGCTGTGGCAGGGATCGTGGAAGCTGTAGGCTAGTATCAAACTTTGCTGTGGCAGGGATCGTGGAAGCTGTAGGCTAGTATCAAACCTTGCTGTGGCCGAGATCGTGGAAGCTGTAGGCTAGTATCAAACCTTGCTGTGGCAGGGATCGTGGAAGCTGTAGGCTAGTATCACACAGTGATTTGAGCTATCCGATTGGCCAGCGGCACTCAATTTAGCTACAGACCTACCGTCAACAGAGCTTCTGAATCAAGTGCACCTACCGTCAACAGGGCTTCTGAATCAAGTGCACCTACCGTCAACAGGACTTCTGAATCAAGTGCACCTACCGTCAACAGGGCTTCTGAATCAAGTGCACCTACCGTCAACAGGACTTCTGAATCAAGTGCACCTACCGTCAACAGGACTTCTGAATCAAGTGCACCTACCGTCAACAGGGCTTCTGAATCAAGTGCACCTACCGTCAACAGGGCTTCTGAATCAAGTGCACCTACCGTCAACAGGGCTTCTGAATCAAGTGCACCTACCGTCAACAGGACTTCTGAATCAAGTGCACCTACCGTCAACAGGGCTTCTGAATCAAGTGCACCTACCGTCAACAGGACTTCTGAATCAAGTGCACCTACCGTCAACAGGACTTCTGAATCAAGTGCACCTACCGTCAACAGGGCTTCTGAATCAAGTGCACCTACCGTCAACAGGACTTCTGAATCAAGTGCACCTACCGTCAACAGGACTTCTGAATCAAGTGCACCTACCGTCAACAGGGCTTCTGAATCAAGTGCACCTACCGTCAACAGGGCTTCTGAATCAAGTGCACCTACCGTCAACAGGGCTTCTGAATCAAGTGCACTACCGTCAACAGGACTTCTGAATCAAGTGCACCTACCGTCAACAGAGCTTCTGAATCAAGTGCACCTACCTTCAACAGGGCTTCTGAATCAAGTGCACCTACCGTCAACAGGACTTCTGAATCAAGTGCACCTACCGTCAACAGGGCTTCTGAATCAAGTGCACCTACCGTCAACAGGACTTCTGAATCAAGTGCACCTACCGTCAACAGGACTTCTGAATCAAGTGCACCTACCTCCAACAGGGCTTCTGAATCAAGTGCACCTACCGTCAACAGGGCTTCTGAATCAAGTGCACCTACCGTCAACAGGACTTCTGAATCAAGTGCACCTACCGTCAACAGGACTTCTGAATCAAGTGCACCTACCGTCAACAGGACTTCTGAATCAAGTGCACCTACCGTCAACAGGGCTTCTGAATCAAGTGCACCTACCGTCAACAGGGCTTCTGAATCAAGTGCACCTACCGTCAACAGGGCTTCTGAATCAAGTGCACCTACCGTCAACAGGGCTTCTGAATCAAGTGCACCTACCGTCAACAGGGCTTCTGAATCAAGTGCACCTACCGTCAACAGGGCTTCTGAATCAAGTGCACCTACCGTCAACAGGGCTTCTGAATCAAGTGCACCTACCGTCAACAGGGCTTATGAATCAAGTGCACCTATATGAATAAAAACAAAAAGGAGTGCCAGTCTTTATCGTTGGCTTTTCTACTGAAATGTTTGGTGGTCGACTAGGAATGCCTTGAAGATCGGCCAGTCGATTGACCGGTTGGTGACCATTGGTCTAAAGTTTGCGTGAGGATAAGCACATTCTCATATTTTATTTTTTATTGAACCTTTATTTAATATCAAGTTCAGTTTTTATGAATGCCAACTTGTGCCTGAACCAGTGCATGTTTTGGGATATATTTTGATGAATGCACCAATTTGTAAGTCGCTCTGGATAAGAGCGTCTGCTAAATGACTTAAATGTAAATGTCATGTTGATGCATACGCAACGTTTATAAATGAGGCCCTTGGTAAAAACCACACAACCATAATATTTCAAAGTAAATGTTTTCTTATTTCTTTGTTTTGTTTACCTCAGTTATAAGTTTCCATTTAATATGTACAGACCCTGGAGCCTATTTGTTATCTGTGTAAGGACCTAGCTGCGCTGTATGGATTTATTTCCTAATTGGATTAAGTGAATGACTATGTGCAGTAAGTCTCTCATCTCTCTCCTCCATTATGTAGGTCTACCTCTGTCTGTTGTCTCAGTGGAAGCAGACAGTGTGTTCAGCAGCATAATATTTGTGGATTACTGGCCTAGTACGGCTACTGAGGATACCCTACACAGCCAGGCTCCGAACCACAGCAGCACACAGGTCCATCTACTGGTCACCTGTAAGAGTGGAGCATGTCATCGAGTCGACGCAGGAAGAGGACTGGACTCTCATAATGTCACACAACTATCAGAAAGGTTTACAGTATTCTGTTCTACACAAGGTTAACTTGAATAACCCATACCAAGTTACATTACATAAGCATTGATAGAAACATGATGCAGAGCTCTATAACTTCCTGTCTACTATCTTTCAGACCATCAGATCCAGGCTGTTTCCCCTCCCTCTATAACTTCCTGTCTACTATCTTTCAGACCATCAGATCCAGGCTGTTTCCCCTCCCTCTATAACTTCCTGTCTACTATCTTTCAGACCATCAGATCCAGGCTGTTTCCCCTCCCTCTATAACTTCCTGTCTACTATGTTTCAGACCCTCAGATCCAGGCTGTTTCCCCTCCCTCTATAACTTCCTGTCTCTCCTGTCAGACCATCAGATCCAGGCTGTTTCTCCTCCCTCTATAACTTCCTGTCTACTATGTTTCAGACCATCAGATCCAGGCTGTTTCCCCTCCCTCTATAACTTCCTGTCTACTATCTTTCAGACCATCAGATCCAGGCTGTTTCCCCTCCCTCTATAACTTCCTGTCTACTATCTGTCAGACCATCAGATCCAGGCTGTTTCCCCTCCCTCTATAACTTCCTGTCTCTCCTTTCAGACCATCAGATCCAGTCTGTTTCCTCTCCCTCTATAACTTCCTGTCTACTATGTTTCAGACCATCAGATCCAGGCTGTTTCTCCTCCCTCTATAACTTCCTGTCTACTATCTTTCAGACCATCAGATCCAGGCTGTTTCTCCTCCCTCTATAACTTCCTGTCTACTATGTTTCAGACCATCAGATCCAGGCTGTTTCTCCTACATTTACATTTAAGTCATTTAGCAGACGCTCTTATCCAGAGCGACTTACAAATTGGTGCATTCACCTTATGAGATCCAGTGGAACAGTCACTTTACAATAGTGCATCTAAATCTTAAAAGGAGGGGGGGTGAGAAGGATTACTTATCCTATCCTAGGTATTCCTTAAAGAGGTGGGGTTTATAACTTCCTGTCTACTATGTTTCAGACCATCAGATCCAGGCTGTTTCCCCTCCCTCTATAACTTCCTGTCTACTATGTTTCAGACCATCAGATCCAGGCTGTTTCCCCTCCCTCTATAACTTCCTGTCTCTCCTGTCAGACCATCAGATCCAGGCTGTTTCCTCTCCCTCTATAACTTCCTGTCTACTATGTTTCAGACCATCAGATCCAGGCTGTTTCCCCTCCCTCTATAACTTCCTGTCTCTCCTGTCAGACCATCAGATCCAGGCTGTTTCCCCTCCCTCTATAACTTCCTGTCTCTCCTGTCAGACCATCAGATCCAGGCTGTTTCCTCTCCCTCTATAACTTCCTGTCTACTATCTTTCAGACCATCAGGTCCAGGCTGTTTCCCCTCCCTCTATAACTTCCTGTCTCTCCTGTCAGACCATCAGATCCAGGCTGTTTCCCCTCCCTCTATAACTTCCTGTCTACTATGTTTCAGACCATCAGATCCAGGCTGTTTCCCCTCCCTCTATAACTTCCTGTCTCTCCTGTCAGACCATCAGATCCAGGCTGTTTCCCCTCCCTCTATAACTTCCTGTCTACTATGTTTCAGACCATCAGATCCAGGCTGTTTCCCCTCCCTCTATAACTTCCTGTCTACTATCTTTCAGACCATCAGATCCAGGCTGTTTCCCTCCCTCTATAACTTCCTGTCTACTATCTTTCAGACCATCAGATCCAGGCTGTTTCCCCTCCCTCTATAACTTCCTGTCTACTATGTTTCAGACCATCAGATCCAGGCTGTTTCCCTGTGGTGACTGCTGCTGTTCCGTTCCTCCAGCGCCTGGTAAACCAGCTTTATCATGTTATGATATTATTACTCTCTCTGGCCACCAGGTCCATCTCTCAGTCTCATTAGATGTTGTGATGCTGGACTAGTGTGTTTCTCTGTTTCGCTGTTGTCTATCCATGGGGGGGGGAGTACAGAGTCAATGTGGAGTCTATATACAGGGGGTACCGGTACAGCGTCAATGTGGAGGCTATATACAGGGGGTACCGGTACAGAGTCAATGTGGAGGCTATATACAGGGGGTACCGTTACGGAGTAAATGTGGAGGCTATATACCGGTACAGAGTCAATGTGGAGGCTATATACAGGGGGTACCGGTACAGAGTCAATGTGGAGACTATATACAGGGGGTACCGGTACAGAGTCAATGTGGAGACTATATACAGGGGGTACCAGTACAGAGTCAATGTGGAGGCTATATACAGGGTGGGGGGAGTACAGAGTCAATGTGGAGGCTATATACAGGGTGGGGGGGGGAGTACAGAGTCAATGTGGAGGCTATATACAGGGGATACCGGTACAGAGTCAATGTGGAGGCTATATACAGGGTGTACCGGTACAGAGTCAATGTGGAGACTATATACAGGGTGTACCGGTACAGAGTCAATGTGGAGACTATATACAGGGGGTACCGGTACAGAGTCAATGTGGAGACTATATACAGGGTGGGGGGGGAGTACAGAGTCAATGTGGAGGCTATATACAGGGTGGGGGGGGAGTACAGAGTCAATGTGGAGGCTATATACAGGGGATACCGGTACAGAGTCAATGTGGAGGCTATATACAGGGTGTACCGGTACAGAGTCAATGTGGAGGCTATATACAGGGGGTACCGGTACAGAGTCAATGTGGAGGCTATATACAGGGGGTACCAGTACAGAGTCAATGTGGAGGCTATATACAGGGGGCACCGGTACAGAGTCAATGTGGAGACTATATACAGGGTGTACCGGTACAGAGTCAATGTGGAGGCTATATACAGGGGGTACCGGTACAGAGTCAATGTGGAGACTATATACAGGGGGTACCGGTACAGAGTCAATGTGGAGACTACAGTGGGAAGAACAAGTATTTGATACACTGATGATTTTGCAGGTTTTCCTACTTACAAAGCATGTAGAGGTCTGTAATTTTTATCAGAGGTGCACTTCATCTGTCAGAGACGGAATCTAAAACAAAAATCCAGAAAATCACATTGTATGATTTTTAAGTAATTAAGTTGCATTTCAACAGCAGAATGATTTATGATAATTTTGTTATCCAAAGTTTGAAGTGGGCTTAATGGGTACGTGTCCTAATAGGTCCACTTATTCTGCATCTTCTAGAATAATCTTCTGATATGGAACTGGAGCGACTTTTACAGTCTCATAACTCCCTGTTAGTGGTCCACAATGTGGAGACAAAACATCTGGGGTTTGGATCATTGTGGAGTGACACTTAAATACATTCCTCTATCTGACAGAACAGATCTGACTGCTGTTGTTTCTGATGGTCCCTGGTTAACAGGCTCTGATCATGTTTCTGATGGTCCCTGGTTAACAGGCTCTGATCGTGTTTCTGATGGTCCCTGGTTAACAGGCTCTGATCATGTTTCTGATGGTCCCTGGTTAACAGGCTCTGATCATGTTTCTGATGGTCCCTGGTTAACAGGCTCTGATCATGTTTCTGATGGTCCCTGGTTAACAGGCTCTGATCATGTTTCTGATGGTCCCTGGTTAACAGGCTCTGATCATGTTTCTGATGGTCCCTGGTTAACAGGCTCTGATCGTGTTTCTGATGGTCCCTGGTTAACAGGCTCTGATCATGTTTCTGATGGTCCCTGGTTAACAGGCTCTGATCATGTTTCTGATGGTCCCTGGTTAACAGGCTCTGATCATGTTTCTGATGGTCCCTGGTTAACAGGCTGATGGTCTGATCATGTTTCTGATGGTCCCTGGTTAACAGGCTCTGATCATGTTTCTGATGGTCCCTGGTTAACAGGCTCTGATCATGTTTCTGATGGTCCCTGGTTAACAGGCTCTGATCATGTTTCTGATGGTCCCTGGTTAACAGGCTCTGATCATGTTTCTGATGGTCCCTGGTTAACAGGCTCTGATCATGTTTCTGATGGTCCCTGGTTAACAGGCTCTGATCATGTTTCTGATGGTCCCTGGTTAACAGGCTCTGATCATGTTTCTGATGGTCCCTGGTTAACAGGCTCTGATCAGTTTCTGATGGTCCCTGGTTAACAGGCTCTGATCATGTTTCTGATGGTCCCTGGTTAACAGGCTCTGATCATGTTTCTGATGGTCCCTGGTTAACAGGCTCTGATCATGTTTCTGATGGTCCCTGGTTAACAGGCTCTGATCATGTTTCTGATGGTCCCTGGTTAACAGGCTCTGATCGTGTTTCTGATGGTCCCTGGTTAACAGGCTCTGATCATGTTTCTGATGGTCCCTGGTTAACAGGCTCTGATCATGTTTCTGATGGTCCCTGGTTAACAGGCTCTGATCATGTTTCTGATGGTCCCTGGTTAACAGGCTCTGATCATGTTTCTGATGGTCCCTGGTTAACAGGCTCTGATCATGTTTCTGATGGTCCCTGGTTAACAGGCTCTGATCATGTTTCTGATGGTCCCTGGTTAACAGGCTCTGATCATGTTTCTGATGGTCCCTGGTTAACAGGCTCTGATCATGTTTCTGATGGTCCCTGGTTAACAGGCTCTGATCATGTTTCTGATGGTCCCTGGTTAACAGGCTCTGATCATGTTTCTGATGGTCCCTGGTTAACAGGCTCTGATCATGTTTCTGATGGTCCCTGGTTAACAGGCTCTGATCATGTTTCTGATGGTCCCTGGTTAACAGGCTCTGATCATGTTTCTGATGGTCCCTGGTTAACAGGCTCTGATCATGTTTCTGATGGTCCCTGGTTAACAGGCTCTGATCATGTTTCTGATGGTCCCTGGTTAACAGGCTCTGATCATGTTTCTGATGGTCCCTGGTTAACAGGCTCTGATCGTGTTTCTGATGGTCCCTGGTTAACAGGCTCTGATCATGTTTCTGATGGTCCCTGGTTAACAGGCTCTGATCATGTTTCTGATGGTCCCTGGTTAACAGGCTCTGATCATGTTTCTGATGGTCCCTGGTTAACAGGCTCTGATCATGTTTCTGATGGTCCCTGGTTAACAGGCTCTGATCATGTTTCTGATGGTCCCTGGTTAACAGGCTCTGATCATGTTTCTGATGGTCCCTGGTTAACAGGCTCTGATCATGTTTCTGATGGTCCCTGGTTAACAGGCTCTGATCATGTTTCTGATGGTCCCTGGTTAACAGGCTCTGATCATGTTTCTGATGGTCCCTGGTTAACAGGCTCTGATCATGTTTCTGATGGTCCCTGGTTAACAGGCTCTGATCATGTTTCTGATGGTCCCTGGTTAACAGGCTCTGATCATGTTTCTGATGGTCCCTGGTTAACAGGCTCTGATCATGTTTCTGATGGTCCCTGGTTAACAGGCTCTGATCATGTTTCTGATGGTCCCTGGTTAACAGGCTCTGATCGTGTTTCTGATGGTCCCTGGTTAACAGGCTCTGATCATGTTTCTGATGGTCCCTGGTTAACAGGCTCTGATCATGTTTCTGATGGTCCCTGGTTAACAGGCTCTGATCGTGTTTCTGATGGTCCCTGGTTAACAGGCTCTGATCGTGTTTCTGATGGTCCCTGGTTAACAGGCTCTGATCGTGTTTCTGATGGTCCCTGGTTAACAGGCTCTGATCATGTTTCTGATGGTCCCTGGTTAACAGGCTCTGATCATGTTTCTGATGGTCCCTGGTTAACAGGCTCTGATCATGCAGAGGAATGGGAAGATCCTCCTCCAAGACATGGTAGACAGGAGAGTAGTGTGCTGCTTCTCCCTCCCAGACACTCATCTCCTGGCCAATCCCTGGAATCCTGTGTTTCTACTGGACCCCACACAGCAGTCTCTGCTCATACCAGGTACTGGAACGTCTTGCAAGACAAAAAAGATAAACATTTAATTTCATACTCTGCTTAGATTTATATGACATGGACCAATTATACTAAACCAACGTTCGTGTTGCATGGTTCTGAAGCCTCTGTTCATAAGAGGTTCTGGAACAATGGCCAATAGTGTATCTTGAAAGCATATTTTATACATATTTTAATCTAGATTATTTCTGGATTTAGTTTAGTGCTGAGTTGAGGATGACAACGTTTAAGACAACAGGATTCTAATATCCCAGAACTCTTTGCAACAATATGATCAGTTATGGTAGTAAGTTATGTTGCTGGTAGTTAGTAATGTTGCTGATAGTTAGTAATGTTGCTGGTAGATAGTAATGTGACTGGTAGTTAGTAATGTTGCTGGTAGTTAGTAATGTTGCTGGTAGTTAGTAATGTTGCTGGTTGTTAGTAATGTTGCTGGTAGTTAGTAATGTTGCTGGTAGTTAGTAATGTTGCTGGTAGATAGTAATGGCTCTGTAGTTAGTAATGTTGATGGTAGTTAGTAATGTTGCTGGTAGTTAGTAATGTTGCTGGTAGTTAGTAGTGGCTCTGTAGTTAGTAATGTTGCTGGTAGTTAGTAGTGGCTCTGTAGTTAGTAATGTTGCTGGTAGTTAGTAGTGGCTCTGTAGTTAGTAATGTTGCTGCTATTTAGTAATGTTGCTGGTAGTTAGTAGTGGCTCTGTAGATAGTAATGTTGCTGATAGTTAGCAATGTTGGTGGTAGTTAGTCATGTTGCTGGTAGTTAGTAGTGGCTCTGTAGTTAGTATTGTTGCTGGTAGATAGTAATGTTGCTGGTAGTTAGCAATGTTGGTGGTAGATAGTAACGGCTCTGGTAGATAGTAATGTTGCTGGTAGATAGTAACGGCTCTGGTAGATAGTAACGGCTCTGGTAGATAGTAACGGCTCTGGTAGGCTCTGGTAGATAGTAATGTTGCTGGTAGATAGTAACGGCTCTGGTAGATAGTAACGGCTCTGGTAGATAGTAATGTTGCTGGTAGATAGTAACGGCTCTGGTAGTTAGTAATGTTGCTGGTAGATAGTAACGGCTCTGGTAGATAGTAACGGCTCTGGTAGTTAGTAATGTTGCTGGTAGATAGTAATGTTGCTGGTATATAGTAATGTTGCTGGTAGATAGTCATGTTGCTGGTAGATAGTAACGGTTCTGGTAGATAGTAACGGCTCTGGTAGATAGTAATGTTGCTGGTAGTTAGTAATGTTGCTGGTAGATAGTAATGTTGCTGGTAGTTAGTAATGTTGCTGGTAGATAGTAATGTTGCTGGTAGTTAGTAATGTTGCTGGTAGATAGTAATGTTGCTGGTAGATAGTAACGGCTCTGGTAGATAGTAACGGCTCTGGTAGTTAGTAATGTTGCTGGTAGATAGTAATGTTGCTGGTAGATAGTAACGGCTCTGGTGGATAGTAACGGCTCTGGTAGATAGTAACGGCTCTGGTAGATAGTAATGTTGCTGGTAGATAGTAATGTTGCTGGTAGATAGTAACGGCTCTGGTACATAGTAATGTTGCTGGTAGATAGTAACGGCTCTGGTACATAGTAATGTTGCTGGTAGATAGTAACGGCTCTGGTAGATAGTAACAGCTCTGGTAGATAGTAATGTTGCTGGTAGATAGTAATGTTGCTGGTACATAGTAACAGCTCTGGTAGATAGTAATGTTGCTGGTAGATAGTAACGGCTCTGTAGATAGTAATGTTGCTGGTAGATAGTAATGTTGCTGGTAGTTAGTAAAGTTGCTGGTAGTTAGTAAAGTTGCTGGTAGATAGTAACGGCTCTGGTAGATAGTAATGTTGCTGGTAGTTAGTAATGTTGCTGGTAGATAGTAACAGCTCTGGTAGATAGTAATGTTGCTGGTAGATAGTAATGTTGCTGGTAGATAGCAATGTTGCTGGTACATAGTAACAGCTCTGGTAGATAGTAACGGCTCTGGTACATAGTAATGTTGCTGGTAGATAGTAACGGCTCTGGTACATAGTAATGTTGCTGGTAGATAGTAACGGCTCTGGTAGATAGTAACAGCTCTGGTAGATAGTAATGTTGCTGGTAGATAGTAATGTTGCTGGTACATAGTAACAGCTCTGGTAGATAGTAATGTTGCTGGTAGATAGTAACGGCTCTGTAGATAGTAATGTTGCTGGTAGATAGTAATGTTGCTGGTAGTTAGTAAAGTTGCTGGTAGATAGTAACGGCTCTGGTAGATAGTAATGTTGCTGGTAGTTAGTAATGTTGCTGGTAGATAGTAACGGCTCTGGTAGATAGTAATGTTGCTGGTAGTTAGTAATGTTGCTGGTAGATAGTAACAGCTCTGGTAGATAGTAATGTTGCTGGTAGATAGCAATGTTGCTGGTACATAGTAACAGCTCTGGTAGATAGTAATGTTGCTGGTAGATAGTAATGTTGCTGGTAGTTAGTAATGTTGCTGGTACATAGTAACAGCTCTGGTAGATAGTAAAGTTGCTAGTAGATAGTAACAGCTCTGGTAGTTAGTAATGTTGCTGGTAGATAGTAACGGCTCTGGTAGATAGTATTGTTGCAGGTAGATAGTAACAGCTATGGTAGATAGTAATGTTGCTGGTAGATAGTAACGGCTCTGGTAGATAGTAACGGCTCTGGTAGATAGTAACAGCTCTGGTAGTTAGTAATGTTGCTGGTAAATAGTAACAGCTCTGGTAGATAGTAACAGCTCTGGTAGATAGTAATGTTGCTGGTAGTTAGTAATGTTGCTGGTAGATAGTAACGGCTCTGGTAGATAGTAATGCTGCTGGTAGATAGTAAAGTTGCTGGTACATAGTAATGTTGCTGGTACATAGTACTGTTGCTGGTAGATAGTAATGTTGCTGGTAGTTAGCAATGTTGGTGGTAGATAGTAAAGGCTCTGGTAGATAGTAACTGCTCTGGTAGATAGTAATGTTGCTGGTAGTTAGCAATGTTGGTGGTAGATAGTAATGTTGATGGTAGATAGTAATGTTGCTGATAGATAGTAATGTTGCTGGTACATAGTAATGTTGGTGGTAGATAGTAACGGCTCTGGTAGATAGTAATGTTGCTGGTAGATAGTAATGTTGCTGGTAGATAGTAACGGCTCTGGTAGATAGTAATGTTG
Source organism: Oncorhynchus keta (assembly GCF_023373465.1). NCBI lineage: Eukaryota > Metazoa > Chordata > Actinopteri > Salmoniformes > Salmonidae > Oncorhynchus > Oncorhynchus keta. The sequence continues at coordinate 108,267 of NW_026290990.1, forward strand.
CTGGTAGATAGTAACGGCTCTGGTAGATAGTATTGTTGCAGGTAGATAGTAACAGCTATGGTAGATAGTAATGTTGCTGGTAGATAGTAATGTTGCTGGTACATAGTAACAGCTCTGGTAGATAGTAAAGTTGCTAGTAGATAGTAACAGCTCTGGTAGTTAGTAATGTTGCTGGTAGATAGTAACGGCTCTGGTAGATAGTATTGTTGCAGGTAGATAGTAACAGCTATGGTAGATAGTAATGTTGCTGGTAGATAGTAATGTTGCTGGTAGATAGTAACGGCTCTGGTAGATAGTAACGGCTCTGGTAGATAGTAACAGCTCTGGTAGTTAGTAATGTTGCTGGTAGATAGTAACAGCTCTGGTAGATAGTAACAGCTCTGGTAGATAGTAATGTTGCTGGTAGTTAGTAATGTTGCTGGTAGATAGTAACGGCTCTGGTAGATAGTAATGCTGCTGGTAGATAGTAAAGTTGCTGGTACATAGTAATGTTGCTGGTACATAGTACTGTTGCTGGTAGATAGTAATGTTGCTGGTAGTTAGCAATGTTGGTGGTAGATAGTAAAGGCTCTGGTAGATAGTAACTGCTCTGGTAGATAGTAATGTTGCTGGTAGTTAGTAATGTTTCTGGTAGTTAGCAATGTTGGTGGTAGATAGTAATGTTGCTGGTAGATAGTAATGTTGCTGATATATAGTAATGTTGCTGGTACATAGTAATGTTGGTGGTAGATAGTAACGGCTCTGGTAGATAGTAATGTTGCTGGTAGATAGTAACGGCTCTGGTAGATAGTAATGTTGCTGGTAGATAGTAACGGCTCTGGTAGATAGTAATGTTGCTGGTAGATAGTAATGTTGCTGGTACATAGTAATGTTGCTGGTAGATAGTAATGTTGCTGGTAGTTAGTAATGTTGCTGGTAGATAGTAATGTTGCTGGTAGATAGTAACGGCTCTGGTAGATAGTAATGTTGCTGGTAGTTAGTAATGTTGCTGGTAGTTAGTAATGTTGCTGGTAGTTAGTAATGTTGCTGGTAGATAGTAAGGCTCTGGTAGATAGTAATGTTGCTGGTAGTTAGTAATGTTGCTGGTAGTTAGTAATGTTGCTGGTAGATAGTAAAGGCTCTGGTAGTTAGTAATGTTGCTGGTAGTTAGTAATGTTGCTGGTAGTTAGTAATGTTGCTGGTAGATAGTAACGGCTCTGGTAGAAAGTAATGTTGCTGGTAGATAGTAACGGCTCTGGTAGTTAGTAATGTTGCTGGTAGTTAGTAATGTTGCTGGTAGATAGTAATGTTGCTGGTAGTTAGTAATGTTGCTGGTAGATAGTAATATTGCTGGTAGTTAGTAATGTTGCTGGTAGATAGTAACAGCTCTGGTAGTTAGTAATGTTGCTGGTAGATAGTAATGTTGCTGGTAGATAGTAATGCTCTGGTAGTTAGTAATGTTGCTGGTAGTTAGTAATGTTGCTGGTAGTTAGTAATGTTGCTGGTAGTTAGTAATGTTGCTGGTAGATAGTAAAGGCTCTGGTAGATAGTAATGTTGCTGGTAGTTAGTAATGTTGCTGGTAGTTAGTAATGTTGCTGGTAGATAGTAAAGGCTCTGGTAGTTAGTAATGTTGCTGGTAGATAGTAACGGCTCTGGTAGTTAGTAATGTTGCTGGTAGATAGTAACGGCTCTGGTAGAAAGTAATGTTGCTGGTAGATAGTAACGGCTCTGGTAGTTAGTAATGTTGCTGGTAGTTAGTAATGTTGCTGGTAGATAGTAATGTTGCTGGTAGTTAGTAATGTTGCTGGTAGATAGTAATATTGCTGGTAGTTAGTAATGTTGCTGGTAGATAGTAACAGCTCTGGTAGTTAGTAATGTTGCTGGTAGTTAGTAAAGTTGCTGGTAGTTAGTAATGTTGCTGGTAGTTACTGACCTACAGGATATCAACATAGCCTTTAACTATTATATAAAATAACTCAATTCAGTTTTAATGGTGGGATATTAAGCAATTCCTTCCCCCCCAGGTGATCAGCGTCCCGGTCCTGACAGTGGGGAGGAGGGGGAGGACAGAGGGAGTCGACTCTTTGTGTTCCGTCTCCGAGATGCTGCTGTCGTCAAGCCGTACAGACACGAATATGTTGGCAGGGCATCATCACCCCAGGGCCAATCAGGGACAGCCACCTCTAACTTGGAGGAAACATGCAACCTCTATTTCCAACAAAGGTTTGTTTACAGGCTCAGCTCTGTTTAAGAACTGATTCATTTAGCCTTTCTAGGTGCAGGAACAACTGTCAGTCCAACTGCTATTACTGTACCTACAGCTAAACGCCATTATCACAATAATATGTTGTCTTCCCAGATCAGTTTGGACTCATCCAGACACGGCAAAATGAATCTCTGATAGTTTGTTCCTGTTAAACACTAGTTGCTGAAACAGAGTTGATGACATCCGAGTGTGAAACAACCGCTATTTAATACTGTGTTCGGTTCTAAATAAACAGAGTACAAACTAACGGTAGGAAAAGCTCAAACCAAATGTATTCACCCAATGGGTCAGACAGCTGAACAGACAAAAACGTATTTAAACAAGCACTGGAATTTACCCTTCCTCCTATGCTGAGTCTCCTCCTTGCACATCTGGACAGCCAAAACATCTCTGTTGCTGGACAGGACTTTAGTGATGCCTGTTCTTTCTCACTTCATCTGACCTCGGCCCAAATCCCTCACTCCTCCCCAACTCACGGCCGTCCTGTTGACTCGTCCCAGACTGAGGCCCTTCTCATTTCCATAGTATTCCTGGTGTCTAACAAGAACATGTTATGACAGAATGTAAATGTTCTGCATTCCCCTCTCTCTCCCCCAGTAACATGTGGAAGCAATGTTCTGCATTCCCCCTCTCTCTCCCCCAGTAACATGTGGAAGCAATGTTCTGCATTCCCCCCTCTCTCCCCCAGTAACATGTGGAAGCAATGTTCTGCATTCCCCCCCCTCTCTCCCCCAGTAACATGTGGAAGCAATGTTCTGCATTCCCCCCTCTCTCTCCCCCAGTAACATGTGGAAGTAATGTTCTGCATTCCCCCCTCTCTCCCCCAGTAACATGTGGAAGCAATGTTCTGCATTCCCCCTCTCTCTCCCCCAGTAACATGTGGAAGCAATGTTCTGCATTCCCCCTCTCTCTCCCCCAGTAACATGTGGAAGCAATGTTCTGCATTCCCCCTCTCTCTCCCCCAGTAACATGTGGAAGCAATGTTCTGCATTCCCCTCTCTCTCCCCCAGTAACATGTGGAAGCAATGTTCTGCATTCCCCCTCTCTCCCCAGTAACATGTGGAAGCAATGTTCTGCATTCCCCCTCTCTCTCCCCAGTAACATGTGGAAGCAATGTTCTGCATTCCCCTCTCTCTCCCCCAGTAACATGTGGAAGCAATGTTCTGCATTCCCCCTCTCTCTCCCCCAGTAACATGTGGAAGCAATGTTCTGCATTCCCCCTCTCTCTCCCCAGTAACATGTGGAAGCAATGTTCTGCATTCCCCCTCTCTCTCCCCCAGTAACATGTGGAAGCAATGTTCTGCATTCCCCTCTCTCTCCCCCAGTAACATGTGGAAGCAATGTTCTGCATTCCCCCTCTCTCTCCCCAGTAACATGTGGAAGCAATGTTCTGCATTCCCCCTCTCTCTCCCCCAGTAACATGTGGAAGCAATGTTCTGCATTCCCCCCTCTCCCCTCTCTCCCCAGTAACATGTGGAAGCAATGTTCTGCATTCCCCTCTCTCTCCCCCAGTAACATGTGGAAGCAATGTTCTGCATTCCCCCTCTCTCCCCCAGTAACATGTGGAAGCAATGTTCTGCATTCCCCCTCTCTCTCCCCAGTAACATGTGGAAGCAATGTTCTGCATTCCCCCTCTCTCCCCCAGTAACATGTGGAAGCAATGTTCTGCATTCCCCCCTCTCTCTCCCCCAGTAACATGTGGAAGCAATGTTCTGCATTCCCCCTCTCTCTCCCCCAGTAACATGTGGAAGCAATGTTCTGCATTCCCCCTCTCTCTCCCCCAGTAACATGTGGAAGCAATGTTCTGCATTCCCCCCTCTCTCCCCCAGTAACATGTGGAAGCAATGTTCTGCATTCCCCCTCTCTCTCCCCCAGTAACATGTGGAAGCAATGTTCTGCATTCCCCTCTCTCTCCCCAGTAACATGTGGAAGCAATGTTCTGCATTCCCCCTCTCTCTCCCCAGTAACATGTGGAAGCAATGTTCTGCATTCCCCTCTCTCTCCCCCAGTAACATGTGGAAGCAATGTTCTGCATTCCCCCTCTCTCCCCCAGTAACATGTGGAAGCAATGTTCTGCATTCCCCCTCTCTCTCCCCCAGTAACATGTGGAAGCAATGTTCTGCATTCCCCCTCTCCCCCTAACTGGAAGTAATGTTCTGCATTCCCCCCCCCAGTAACATGTGGAAGCAATGTTCTGCATTCCCCCTCTCTCTCCCCCAGTAACATGTGGAAGCAATGTTCTGCATTCCCCCCCTCTCTCTCCCCCAGTAACATGTGGAAGCAATGTTCTGCATTCCCCCCTCTCTCTCTCCCAGTAACATGTGGAAGCAATGTTCTGCATTCCCCCTCTCTCTCCCCCAGTAACATGTGGAAGCAATGTTCTGCATTCCCCCTCTCTCCCCCAGTAACATGTGGAAGCAATGTTCTGCATTCCCCCCTCTCTCCCCCAGTAACATGTGGAAGCAATGTTCTGCATTCCCCCTCTCTCTCCCCCAGTAACATGTGGAAGCAATGTTCTGCATTCCCCCTCTCTCTCCCCCAGTAACATGTGGAAGCAATGTTCTGCATTCCCCCTCTCTCTCCCCCAGTAACATGTGGAAGCAATGTTCTGCATTCCCCCTCTCTCTCCCCCAGTAACATGTGGAAGCAATGTTCTGCATTCCCCCCTCTCTCTCCCCCAGTAACATGTGGAAGCAATGTTCTGCATTCCCCCTCTCTCTCCCCCAGTAACATGTGGAAGCAATGTTCTGCATTCCCCCTCTCTCTCCCCCAGTAACATGTGGAAGCAATGTTCTGCATTCCCCCTCTCTCTCCCCAGTAACATGTGGAAGCAATGTTCTGCATTCCCCCTCTCTCTCCCCAGTAACATGTGGAAGCAATGTTCTGCATTCCCCCTCTCTCTCCCCCAGTAACATGTGGAAGCAATGTTCTGCATTCCCCCTCTCTCTCCCCCAGTAACATGTGGAAGCAATGTTCTGCATTCCCCCTCTCTCTCCCCCAGTAACATGTGGAAGCAATGTTCTGCATTCCCCCTCTCTCTCTCCCCCAGTAACATGTGGAAGCAATGTTCTGCATTCCCCCTCTCTCTCCCCCAGTAACATGTGGAAGCAATGTTCTGCATTCCCCCCTCTCTCTCCCCCAGTAACATGTGGAAGCATATTTCAAGTTTTGAAGTCAGAACCCATCAACAGTATGTCAGTGGTCTAGTTATAACATGGTGGCGTCATATGGAATTGGTCTGATATAACATGAAACTAGGAAAAGCTGTGGCACATCTGAATGGGCTTGTTGCAGGTGCCTGGGGGATAATCAGAAAGTCTAATGAATAGAGAGCCACACACACTGCTTTTACCAGTATGACTTGGGGAATAATCAGAAAGTCTAATGAATAGAGAGCCAGAAACACACTGCTTTTACCAGTATGACTTGGGGAATAATCAGAAAGTCTAATGAATAGAGAGGCACACACACTGCTTTTACCAGTATGACTTGGGGGATAATCAGAAAGTCCAATGAATAGAGAGCCAGAAACACACTGCTTTTACCAGTATGACTTGGGGGATAATCAGAAAGTCTAATGAATAGAGAGCCACACACACTGCTTTTACCAGTATGACTTGGGGAATAATCAGAAAGTCTAATGAATAGAGAGGCACACACACTGCTTTTACCAGTATGACTTGGGGAATAATCAGAAAGTCTAATGAAAAGAGACCCACACACACTGCTTTTACCAGTATGACTTGGGGAATAATCAGAAAGTCTAATGAATAGAGAGCCAGAAACACACTGCTTTTACCAGTATGACTTGGGGAATAATCAGAAAGTCTAATGAATAGAGAGCCAGAAACACACTGCTTTTACCAGTATGACTTGGGGAATAATCAGAAAGTCTAATGAATAGAGAGCCACACACACTGCTTTTACCAGTATGACTTGGGGAATAATCAGAAAGTCTAATGAATAGAGAGCCAGAAACACACTGCTTTTACCAGTATGACTTGGGGAATAATCAGAAAGTCTAATGAATAGAGAGCCAGAAACACACTGCTTTTACCAGTATGACTTGGGGAATAATCAGAAAGTCTAATGAATAGAGAGCCAGAAACACACTGCTTTTACCAGTATGACTTGGGGAATAATCAGAAAGTCTAATGAAAAGAGAGCCACACACACTGCTTTTACCAGTATGACTTGGGGAATAATCAGAAAGTCTAATGAAAAGAGAGCCACACACACTGCTTTTACCAGTATGACTTGGGGAATAATCAGAAAGTCTAATGAATAGAGAGCCAGAAACACACTGCTTTAACCAGTATGACTTGGGGAATAATCAGAAAGTCTAATGAATAGAGAGCCACACACACTGCTTTTACCAGTATGACTTGGGGAATAATCAGAAAGTCTAATGAATAGAGAGGCACACACACTGCTTTTACCAGTATGACTTGGGTCAGTGTTTTTCAAAGCTCCTCGGTGGTTAGGGTTATTTCACAATGTTGTTGTAGACCTGAACTAGCTCAATGATTGACCGAGTCAAGGGCTTGATGATTAGTTGACAAGTTAACTCAATGATTGACCTAGTCAAGGGCTTGATGATTAGTTGACAAGTTAACTCAATGATTGACCTAGTCAAGGGCTTGATGATTAGTTGACAAGTTAACTCAATGATTGACCTAGTCAAGGGCTTGATGATTAGTTGACAAGTTAACTCAATGATTGACCTAGTCAAGGGCTTGATGATTAGTTGACAAGTTAACTCAATGATTGACCTAGTCAAGGGCTTGATGATTAGTTGACAAGTTAACTCAATGATTGACCTAGTCAAGGGCTTGATGATTAGTTGACAAGTTAACTCAATGATTGACCTAGTCAAGGGCTTGATGATTAGTTAACAAGTTAACTCAATGATTGACCTAGTCAAGGGCTTGATGATTAGTTGACAAGTTAACTCAATGATTGACCTAGTCAAGGGCTTGATTATTAGTTGACAAGTTAACTCAATGATTGACCTAGTCAAGGGCTTGATTATTAGTTTACAAGTTAACTCAATGATTGACCTAGTCAAGGGCTTGATTATTAGTTTACAAGTTAACTCGATGATTGACCTAGTCAAGGGCTTGATGATTAGTTGCCAAGTTAACTCAATGATTGACCTAGTCAAGGGCTTGATGATTAGTTGACAAGTTAACTCAATGATTGACCTAGTCAAGGGCTTGATGATTAGTTGACAAGTTAACTCAAGTTAAATCAGCTGTATTAGCTCTGGAATAGTCCAAATACCTTGAATGGCTGAGAGGTAAGGAGAGGTTTAAAACATGTTGGCCTGTTGTATTGGGTCCCAAGGAGAGGTTTAAAACGTGTTGGCCTGTTGTATTGGGTCCTAAGGAGAGGTTTAAAACATGTTGGCCTGTTGTATTGGGTCCCAAGGAGAGGTTTAAAACATGTTGGCCTGTTGTATTGGGTCCTAAGGAGAGGTTTAAAACATGTTGGCCTGTTGTATTGGGTCCCAAGGAGAGGTTTAAAACATGTTGGCCTGTTGTATTGGGTCCCAAGGAGAGGTTTAAAACGTGTTGGCCTGTTGTATTGGGTCCCAAGGAGAGGTTTAAAACATGTTGGCCTGTTGTATTGGGTCCCAAGGAGAGGTTTAAAACATGTTGGCCTGTTGTATTGGGTCCCAAGGAGAGGTTTAAAACATGTTGGCCTGTTGTATTGGGTCCTAAGGAGAGGTTTAAAACATGTTGGCCTGTTGTATTGGGTCCCAAGGAGAGGTTTAAAACATGTTGGCCTGTTGTATTGGGTCCCAAGGAGAGGTTTAAAACATGTTGGCCTGTTGTATTGGGTCTCAAGGAGAGGTTTAAAACGTGTTGGCCTGTTGTATTGGGGCCCAAGGAGAGGTTTAAAACATGTTGGCCTGTTGTATTGGGTCCCAAGGAGAGGTTTAAAACATGTTGGCCTGTTGTATTGGGTCCCAAGGAGAGGTTTAAAACATGTTGGCCTGTTGTATTGGGTCCCAAGGAGAGGTTTAAAACATGTTGGCCTTGGCCTGTTGTATTGGGTCCCAAGGAGAGGTTTAAAACATGTTGGCCTGTTGTATTGGGTCCCAAGGAGAGGTTTAAAACATGTTGGCCTTGGCCTGTTGTATTGGGTCCCAAGGAGAGGTTTAAAACATGTTGGCCTTGGCCTGTTGTATTGGGTCCTAAGGAGAGGTTTAAAACATGTTGACCTGTTGTATTGGGTCCCAAGGAGAGGTTTAAAACGTGTTGGCCTGTTGTATTGGGTCCCAAGGAGAGGTTTAAAACATGTTGGTCTGTTGTATTGGGTCCCAAGGAGAGGTTTAAAACATGTTGGTCTGTTGTATTGGGTCCTAAGGAGAGGTTTAAAACATGTTGGCCTGTTGTATTGGGTCACAAGGAGAGGTTTAAAACATGTTGGCCTGTTGTATTGGGTCACAAGGAGAGGTTTAAAACATGTTGGCCTGTTGTATTGGGTCACAAGGAGAGGTTTAAAACATGTTGGCCTGTTGTATTGGGTCACAAGGAGAGGTTTAAAACATGTTGGCCTTGGCCTGTTGTATTGGGTCCTAAGGAGAGGTTTAAAACATGTTGGCCTGTTGTATTGGGTCCTAAGGAGAGGTTTAAAACATGTTGGCCTGTTGTATTGGGTCACAAGGAGAGGTTTAAAACATGTTGGCCTTGGCCTGTTGTATTGGGTCACAAGGAGAGGTTTAAAACATGTTGGCCTGTTGTATTGGGTCCCAAGGAGAGGTTTAAAACATGTTGGTCTGTTGTATTGGGTCTCAAGGAGAGGTTTAAAACATGTTGGCCTGTTGTATTGGGTCCCAAGGAGAGGTTTAAAACATGTTGGCCTGTTGTATTGGGTCCCAAGGAGAGGTTTAAAACGTGTTGGCCTGTTGTATTGGGTCCCAAGGAGAGGTTTAAAACGTGTTGGCCTGTTGTATTGGGTCCCAAGGAGAGGTTTAAAACATGTTGGCCTGTTGTATTGGGTCCCAAGGAGAGGTTTAAAACATGTTGGCCTGTTGTATTGGGTCCCAAGGAGAGGTTTAAAACATGTTGGCCTGTTGTATTGGGTCCCAAGGAGAGGTTTAAAACATGTTGACCTGTTGTATTGGGTCCCAAGGAGAGGTTTAAAACATGTTGGCCTGTTGTATTGGGTCCCAAGGAGAGGTTTAAAACATGTTGGCCTGTTGTATTGGGTCCTAAGGAGAGGTTTAAAACGTGTTGGCCTGTTGTATTGGGTCACAAGGAGAGGTTTAAAACATGTTGGCCTTGGCCTGTTGTATTGGGTCCCAAGGAGAGGTTTAAAACATGTTGGCCTGTTGTATTGGGTCCTAAGGAGAGGTTTAAAACATGTTGGCCTGTTGTATTGGGTCCCAAGGAGAGGTTTAAAACATGTTGGCCTTGGCCTGTTGTATTGGGTCCCAAGGAGAGGTTTAAAACATGTTGGCCTGTTGTATTGGGTCCCAAGGAGAGGTTTAAAACATGTTGGCCTTGGCCTGTTGTATTGGGTCCCAAGGAGAGGTTTAAAACATGTTGGCCTGTTGTATTGGGTCCCAAGGAGAGGTTTAAAACATGTTGGCCTGTTGTATTGGGTCCCAAGGAGAGGTTTAAAACATGTTGGCCTGTTGTATTGGGTCCTAAGGAGAGGTTTAAAACATGTTGGCCTGTTGTATTGGGTCCCAAGGAGAGGTTTAAAACATGTTGGCCTGTTGTATTGGGTCCCAAGGAGAGGTTTAAAACATGTTGGTCTGTTGTATTGGGTCACAAGGAGAGGTTTAAAACATGTTGGCCTTGGCCTGTTGTATTGGGTCCCAAGGAGAGGTTTAAAACATGTTGGCCTTGGCCTGTTGTATTGGGTCCCAAGGAGAGGTTTAAAACATGTTGGCCTGTTGTATTGGGTCCCAAGGAGAGGTTTAAAACGTGTTGGCCTGTTGTATTGGGTCCCAAGGAGAGGTTTAAAACATGTTGGCCTGTTGTATTGGGTCCCAAGGAGAGGTTTAAAACGTGTTGGCCTGTTGTATTGGGTCCCAAGGAGAGGTTTAAAACGTGTTGGCCTGTTGTATTGGGTCCCAAGGAGAGGTTTAAAACATGTTGGTCTGTTGTATTGGGTCCCAAGGAGAGGTTTAAAACATGTTGGCCTGTTGTATTGGGTCCCAAGGAGAGGTTTAAAACGTGTTGGCCTGTTGTATTGGGTCCCAAGGAGAGGTTTAAAAATGTTGGCCTGTTGTATTGGGTCCCAAGGAGAGGTTTAAAACATGTTGGCCTGTTGTATTGGGTCCCAAGGAGAGGTTTAAAACATGTTGGCCTGTTGTATTGGGTCCCAAGGAGAGGTTTAAAACATGTTGGCCTGTTGTATTGGGTCCTAAGGAGAGGTTTAAAACATGTTGGCCTGTTGTATTGGGTCCTAAGGAGAGGTTTAAAACATGTTGGCCTGTTGTATTGGGTCCCAAGGAGAGGTTTAAAACATGTTGGCCTGTTGTATTGGGTCCTAAGGAGAGGTTTAAAACATGTTGGCCTGTTGTATTGGGTCTCAAGGAGAGGTTTAAAACATGTTGGCCTTGGCCTGTTGTATTGGGTCCCAAGGAGAGGTTTAAAACATGTTGGCCTGTTGTATTGGGTCCTAAGGAGAGGTTTAAAACATGTTGGCCTGTTGTATTGGGTCCCAAGGAGAGGTTTAAAACATGTTGGCCTGTTGTATTGGGTCCCAAGGAGAGGTTTAAAACGTGTTGGCCTGTTGTATTGGGTCTCAAGGAGAGGTTTAAAACATGTTGGCCTGTTGTATTGGGTCCCAAGGAGAGGTTTAAAACATGTTGGCCTTGGCCTGTTGTATTGGGTCTCAAGGAGAGGTTTAAAACATGTTGGCCTGTTGTATTGGGTCCTAAGGAGAGGTTTAAAACGTGTTGGCCTGTTGTATTGGGTCCCAAGGAGAGGTTTAAAACATGTTGGCCTTGGCCTGTTGTATTGGGTCCTAAGGAGAGGTTTAAAACATGTTGGCCTGTTGTATTGGGTCCCAAGGAGAGGTTTAAAACATGTTGGCCTGTTGTATTGGGTCCCAAGGAGAGGTTTAAAACGTGTTGGCCTGTTGTATTGGGTCCCAAGGAGAGGTTTAAAACATGTTGGCCTGTTGTATTGGGTCCCAAGGAGAGGTTTAAAACATGTTGGCCTGTTGTATTGGGTCCCAAGGAGAGGTTTAAAACATGTTGGCCTGTTGTATTGGGTCCCAAGGAGAGGTTTAAAACATGTTGGCCTGTTGTATTGGGTCCCAAGGAGAGGTTTAAAACATGTTGGCCTGTTGTATTGGGTCCCAAGGAGAGGTTTAAAACATGTTGGCCTGTTGTATTGGGTCCCAAGGAGAGGTTTAAAACATGTTGGCCTGTTGTATTGGGTCCCAAGGAGAGGTTTAAAACATGTTGGCCTGTTGTATTGGGTCCTAAGGAGAGGTTTAAAACATGTTGGCCTTGGCCTGTTGTATTGGGTCCCAAGGAGAGGTTTAAAACATGTTGGCCTGTTGTATTGGGTCCCAAGGAGAGGTTTAAAACATGTTGGCCTGTTGTATTGGGTCCCAAGGAGAGGTTTAAAACATGTTGGCCTGTTGTATTGGGTCCTAAGGAGAGGTTTAAAACATGTTGGCCTGTTGTATTGGGTCCCAAGGAGAGGTTTAAAACATGTTGGCCTGTTGTATTGGGTCCCAAGGAGAGGTTTAAAACATGTTGGCCTGTTGTATTGGGTCCCAAGGAGAGGTTTAAAACATGTTGGCCTGTTGTATTGGGTCCTAAGGAGAGGTTTAAAACATGTTGGCCTGTTGTATTGGGTCCCAAGGAGAGGTTTAAAACATGTTGGCCTGTTGTATTGGGTCCCAAGGAGAGGTTTAAAACATGTTGGCCTGTTGTATTGGGTCCCAAGGAGAGGTTTAAAACATGTTGGCCTGTTGTATTGGGTCCCAAGGAGAGGTTTAAAACATGTTGGCCTGTTGTATTGGGTCCCAAGGAGAGGTTTAAAACGTGTTGGCCTGTTGTATTGGGTCCTAAGGAGATGTTTAAAAATGTTGGCCTGTTGTATTGGGTCCCAAGGAGAGGTTTAAAACATGTTGGCCTGTTGTATTGGGTCCCAAGGAGAGGTTTAAAACATGTTGGCCTGTTGTATTGGGTCCCAAGGAGAGGTTTAAAACATGTTGGCCTGTTGTATTGGGTCCCAAGGAGAGGTTTAAAACATGTTGGCCTGTTGTATTGGGTCCTAAGGAGAGGTTTAAAACATGTTGGCCTGTTGTATTGGGTCCTAAGGAGAGGTTTAAAACATGTTGGCCTGTTGTATTGGGTCTCAAGGAGAGGTTTAAAACATGTTGGCCTTGGCCTGTTGTATTGGGTCCCAAGGAGAGGTTTAAAACATGTTGGCCTGTTGTATTGGGTCCCAAGGAGAGGTTTAAAACATGTTGGCCTGTTGTATTGCGTCCCAAGGAGAGGTTTAAAACATGTTGGCCTGTTGTATTGGGTCCCAAGGAGAGGTTTAAAACATGTTGGCCTGTTGTATTGGGTCCCAAGGAGAGGTTTAAAACGTGTTGGCCTGTTGTATTGGGTCCCAAGGAGAGGTTTAAAAATGTTGGCCTGTTGTATTGGGTCCCAAGGAGAGGTTTAAAACATGTTGGCCTGTTGTATTGGGTCCCAAGGAGAGGTTTAAAACATGTTGGCCTGTTGTATTGGGTCCCAAGGAGAGGTTTAAAACATGTTGGCCTGTTGTATTGGGTCCTAAGGAGAGGTTTAAAACATGTTGGCCTGTTGTATTGGGTCCTAAGGAGAGGTTTAAAACATGTTGGCCTGTTGTATTGGGTCACAAGGAGAGGTTTAAAACATGTTGGCCTGTTGTATTGGGTCCTAAGGAGAGGTTTAAAACATGTTGGCCTGTTGTATTGGGTCACAAGGAGAGGTTTAAAACATGTTGGCCTTGGCCTGTTGTATTGGGTCACAAGGAGAGGTTTAAAACATGTTGGCCTGTTGTATTGGGTCCTAAGGAGAGGTTTAAAACATGTTGGCCTGTTGTATTGGGTCCCAAGGAGAGGTTTAAAACATGTTGGCCTGTTGTATTGGGTCCCAAGGAGAGGTTTAAAACATGTTGGCCTGTTGTATTGGGTCTCAAGGAGAGGTTTAAAACATGTTGGCCTGTTGTATTGGGTCCCAAGGAGAGGTTTAAAACATGTTGGCCTTGGCCTGTTGTATTGGGTCCCAAGGAGAGGTTTAAAACATGTTGGCCTGTTGTATTGGGTCCCAAGGAGAGGTTTAAAACATGTTGGCCTGTTGTATTGGGTCCCAAGGAGAGGTTTAAAACATGTTGTCCTTGGCCTGTTGTATTGGGTCCTAAGGAGAGGTTTAAAACGTGTTGGCCTGTTGTATTGGGTCCCAAGGAGAGGTTTAAAACATGTTGGCCTGTTGTATTGGGTCCCAAGGAGAGGTTTAAAACGTGTTGGCCTGTTGTATTGGGTCCCAAGGAGAGGTTTAAAACATGTTGGCCTGTTGTATTGGGTCCCAAGGAGAGGTTTAAAACATGTTGGCCTGTTGTATTGGGTCCCAAGGAGAGGTTTAAAACATGTTGGCCTGTTGTATTGGGTCCCAAGGAGAGGTTTAAAACATGTTGGCCTGTTGTATTGGGTCCCAAGGAGAGGTTTAAAACATGTTGGCCTGTTGTATTGGGTCCCAAGGAGAGGTTTAAAACATGTTGGCCTGTTGTATTGGGTCCCAAGGAGAGGTTTAAAACATGTTGGCCTGTTGTATTGGGTCCCAAGGAGAGGTTTAAAACATGTTGGCCTGTTGTATTGGGTCCTAAGGAGAGGTTTAAAACATGTTGGCCTTGGCCTGTTGTATTGGGTCCCAAGGAGAGGTTTAAAACATGTTGGCCTGTTGTATTGGGTCCCAAGGAGAGGTTTAAAACATGTTGGCCTGTTGTATTGGGTCCCAAGGAGAGGTTTAAAACATGTTGGCCTGTTGTATTGGGTCCTAAGGAGAGGTTTAAAACATGTTGGCCTGTTGTATTGGGTCCCAAGGAGAGGTTTAAAACATGTTGGCCTGTTGTATTGGGTCCCAAGGAGAGGTTTAAAACATGTTGGCCTGTTGTATTGGGTCCCAAGGAGAGGTTTAAAACATGTTGGCCTGTTGTATTGGGTCCTAAGGAGAGGTTTAAAACATGTTGGCCTGTTGTATTGGGTCCCAAGGAGAGGTTTAAAACATGTTGGCCTGTTGTATTGGGTCCCAAGGAGAGGTTTAAAACATGTTGGCCTGTTGTATTGCGTCCCAAGGAGAGGTTTAAAACATGTTGGCCTGTTGTATTGGGTCCCAAGGAGAGGTTTAAAACATGTTGGCCTGTTGTATTGGGTCCCAAGGAGAGGTTTAAAACGTGTTGGCCTGTTGTATTGGGTCCTAAGGAGAGGTTTAAAAATGTTGGCCTGTTGTATTGGGTCCCAAGGAGAGGTTTAAAACATGTTGGCCTGTTGTATTGGGTCCCAAGGAGAGGTTTAAAACATGTTGGCCTGTTGTATTGGGTCCTAAGGAGAGGTTTAAAACATGTTGGCCTGTTGTATTGGGTCCTAAGGAGAGGTTTAAAACATGTTGGCCTGTTGTATTGGGTCCTAAGGAGAGGTTTAAAACATGTTGGCCTGTTGTATTGGGTCTCAAGGAGAGGTTTAAAACATGTTGGCCTTGGCCTGTTGTATTGGGTCCCAAGGAGAGGTTTAAAACATGTTGGCCTGTTGTATTGGGTCCCAAGGAGAGGTTTAAAACATGTTGGCCTGTTGTATTGGGTCCCAAGGAGAGGTTTAAAACATGTTGGCCTGTTGTATTGGGTCCCAAGGAGAGGTTTAAAACATGTTGGCCTGTTGTATTGGGTCCCAAGGAGAGGTTTAAAACGTGTTGGCCTGTTGTATTGGGTCCCAAGGAGAGGTTTAAAACGTGTTGGCCTGTTGTATTGGGTCCCAAGGAGAGGTTTAAAACATGTTGGCCTGTTGTATTGGGTCCCAAGGAGAGGTTTAAAACATGTTGGCCTGTTGTATTGGGTCCCAAGGAGAGGTTTAAAACATGTTGGCCTGTTGTATTGGGTCCCAAGGAGAGGTTTAAAACATGTTGGTCTGTTGTATTGGGTCCTAAGGAGAGGTTTAAAACATGTTGGCCTGTTGTATTGGGTCACAAGGAGAGGTTTAAAACATGTTGGCCTTGGCCTGTTGTATTGGGTCCTAAGGAGAGGTTTAAAACATGTTGGCCTGTTGTATTGGGTCCTAAGGAGAGGTTTAAAACATGTTGGCCTGTTGTATTGGGTCACAAGGAGAGGTTTAAAACATGTTGGCCTGTTGTATTGGGTCCCAAGGAGAGGTTTAAAACATGTTGGCCTGTTGTATTGGGTCACAAGGAGAGGTTTAAAACATGTTGGCCTGTTGTATTGGGTCACAAGGAGAGGTTTAAAACATGTTGGCCTTGGCCTGTTGTATTGGGTCCTAAGGAGAGGTTTAAAACATGTTGGTCTGTTGTATTGGGTCTCAAGGAGAGGTTTAAAACATGTTGGCCTGTTGTATTGGGTCCCAAGGAGAGGTTTAAAACATGTTGGCCTGTTGTATTGGGTCCCAAGGAGAGGTTTAAAACATGTTGGCCTGTTGTATTGGGTCCTAAGGAGAGGTTTAAAACATGTTGGCCTGTTGTATTGGGTCCCAAGGAGAGGTTTAAAACTTGTTGGCCTGTTGTATTGGGTCCCAAGGAGAGGTTTAAAACATGTTGGCCTGTTGTATTGGGTCCCAAGGAGAGGTTTAAAACATGTTGGCCTGTTGTATTGGGTCCCAAGGAGAGGTTTAAAACATGTTGGCCTGTTGTATTGGGTCCCAAGGAGAGGTTTAAAACATGTTGGCCTTGGCCTGTTGTATTGGGTCCCAAGGAGAGGTTTAAAACATGTTGGCCTGTTGTATTGGGTCCTAAGGAGAGGTTTAAAACATGTTGGCCTGTTGTATTGGGTCCTAAGGAGAGGTTTAAAACATGTTGACCTGTTGTATTGGGTCCCAAGGAGAGGTTTAAAACATGTTGACCTGTTGTATTGGGTCCCAAGGAGAGGTTTAAAACATGTTGGCCTTGGCCTGTTGTATTGGGTCCCAAGGAGAGGTTTAAAACATGTTGACCTGTTGTATTGGGTCTCAAGGAGAGGTTTAAAACATGTTGGCCTGTTGTATTGGGTCCCAAGGAGAGGTTTAAAACATGTTGGCCTGTTGTATTGGGTCACAAGGAGAGGTTTAAAACATGTTGGCCTTGGCCTGTTGTATTGGGTCACAAGGAGAGGTTTAAAACATGTTGGCCTGTTGTATTGGGTCCTAAGGAGAGGTTTAAAACATGTTGGCCTGTTGTATTGGGTCCCAAGGAGAGGTTTAAAACATGTTGGCCTGTTGTATTGGGTCCCAAGGAGAGGTTTAAAACATGTTGGCCTGTTGTATTGGGTCCCAAGGAGAGGTTTAAAACATGTTGGCCTGTTGTATTGGGTCCCAAGGAGAGGTTTAAAACATGTTGGCCTGTTGTATTGGGTCCCAAGGAGAGGTTTAAAACATGTTGGCCTGTTGTATTGGGTCCCAAGGAGAGGTTTAAAACATGTTGGCCTGTTGTATTGGGTCCCAAGGAGAGGTTTAAAACATGTTGGCCTGTTGTATTGGGTCCCAAGGAGAGGTTTAAAACATGTTGGCCTGTTGTATTGGGTCCCAAGGAGAGGTTTAAAACATGTTGGTCTGTTGTATTGGGTCCTAAGGAGAGGTTTAAAACATGTTGGCCTGTTGTATTGGGTCACAAGGAGAGGTTTAAAACATGTTGGCCTTGGCCTGTTGTATTGGGTCCTAAGGAGAGGTTTAAAACATGTTGGCCTGTTGTATTGGGTCCTAAGGAGAGGTTTAAAACATGTTGGCCTGTTGTATTGGGTCACAAGGAGAGGTTTAAAACATGTTGGCCTGTTGTATTGGGTCCCAAGGAGAGGTTTAAAACATGTTGGCCTGTTGTATTGGGTCACAAGGAGAGGTTTAAAACATGTTGGCCTGTTGTATTGGGTCACAAGGAGAGGTTTAAAACATGTTGGCCTTGGCCTGTTGTATTGGGTCCTAAGGAGAGGTTTAAAACATGTTGGTCTGTTGTATTGGGTCTCAAGGAGAGGTTTAAAACATGTTGGCCTGTTGTATTGGGTCCCAAGGAGAGGTTTAAAACATGTTGGCCTGTTGTATTGGGTCCTAAGGAGAGGTTTAAAACATGTTGGCCTGTTGTATTGGGTCCTAAGGAGAGGTTTAAAACATGTTGGCCTGTTGTATTGGGTCCCAAGGAGAGGTTTAAAACTTGTTGGCCTGTTGTATTGGGTCCCAAGGAGAGGTTTAAAACATGTTGGCCTGTTGTATTGGGTCCCAAGGAGAGGTTTAAAACATGTTGGCCTGTTGTATTGGGTCCCAAGGAGAGGTTTAAAACATGTTGGCCTGTTGTATTGGGTCCCAAGGAGAGGTTTAAAACATGTTGGCCTTGGCCTGTTGTATTGGGTCCCAAGGAGAGGTTTAAAACATGTTGGCCTGTTGTATTGGGTCCTAAGGAGAGGTTTAAAACATGTTGGCCTGTTGTATTGGGTCCTAAGGAGAGGTTTAAAACATGTTGACCTGTTGTATTGGGTCCCAAGGAGAGGTTTAAAACATGTTGACCTGTTGTATTGGGTCCCAAGGAGAGGTTTAAAACATGTTGGCCTTGGCCTGTTGTATTGGGTCCCAAGGAGAGGTTTAAAACATGTTGGCCTGTTGTATTGGGTCTCAAGGAGAGGTTTAAAACATGTTGGCCTGTTGTATTGGGTCACAAGGAGAGGTTTAAAACATGTTGGCCTGTTGTATTGGGTCCCAAGGAGAGGTTTAAAACATGTTGGCCTGTTGTATTGGGTCTCAAGGAGAGGTTTAAAACATGTTGGCCTGTTGTATTGGGTCCTAAGGAGAGGTTTAAAACATGTTGGCCTGTTGTATTGGGTCCCAAGGAGAGGTTTAAAACATGTTGGCCTGTTGTATTGGGTCCCAAGGAGAGGTTTAAAACATGTTGGCCTGTTGTATTGGGTCCCAAGGAGAGGTTTAAAACATGTTGGCCTGTTGTATTGGGTCTCAAGGAGAGGTTTAAAACATGTTGGCCTGTTGTATTGGGTCCCAAGGAGAGGTTTAAAACATGTTGGCCTGTTGTATTGGGTCCCAAGGAGAGGTTTAAAACATGTTGGCCTGTTGTATTGGGTCCCAAGGAGAGGTTTAAAACATGTTGGTCTGTTGTATTGGGTCCTAAGGAGAGGTTTAAAACATGTTGGCCTGTTGTATTGGGTCCCAAGGAGAGGTTTAAAACATGTTGGCCTTGGCCTGTTGTATTGGGTCCTAAGGAGAGGTTTAAAACATGTTGGCCTGTTGTATTGGGTCCTAAGGAGAGGTTTAAAACATGTTGGCCTTGGCCTGTTGTATTGGGTCCTAAGGAGAGGTTTAAAACATGTTGGCCTGTTGTATTGGGTCACAAGGAGAGGTTTAAAACATGTTGGCCTGTTGTATTGGGTCCCAAGGAGAGGTTTAAAACATGTTGGTCTGTTGTATTGGGTCTCAAGGAGAGGTTTAAAACATGTTGGCCTGTTGTATTGGGTCCTAAGGAGAGGTTTAAAACGTGTTGGCCTGTTGTATTGGGTCCCAAGGAGAGGTTTAAAACATGTTGGCCTTGGCCTGTTGTATTGGGTCCTAAGGAGAGGTTTAAAACATGTTGGCCTGTTGTATTGGGTCCCAAGGAGAGGTTTAAAACATGTTGGCCTGTTGTATTGGGTCCTAAGGAGAGGTTTAAAACATGTTGGCCTGTTGTATTGGGTCCCAAGGAGAGGTTTAAAACATGTTGGCCTGTTGTATTGGGTCCCAAGGAGAGGTTTAAAACGTGTTGGCCTGTTGTATTGGGTCCCAAGGAGAGGTTTAAAACATGTTGGCCTGTTGTATTGGGTCCTAAGGAGAGGTTTAAAACATGTTGGCCTTGGCCTGTTGTATTGGGTCCCAAGGAGAGGTTTAAAACATGTTGGCCTGTTGTATTGGGTCCTAAGGAGAGGTTTAAAACATGTTGGCCTGTTGTATTGGGTCACAAGGAGAGGTTTAAAACATGTTGGCCTTGGCCTGTTGTATTGGGTCACAAGGAGAGGTTTAAAACATGTTGGCCTGTTGTATTGGGTCCCAAGGAGAGGTTTAAAACATGTTGGTCTGTTGTATTGGGTCTCAAGGAGAGGTTTAAAACATGTTGGCCTGTTGTATTGGGTCCCAAGGAGAGGTTTAAAACATGTTGGCCTGTTGTATTGGGTCCTAAGGAGAGGTTTAAAACGTGTTGGCCTGTTGTATTGGGTCCCAAGGAGAGGTTTAAAACATGTTGGCCTTGGCCTGTTGTATTGGGTCCTAAGGAGAGGTTTAAAACATGTTGGCCTGTTGTATTGGGTCCCAAGGAGAGGTTTAAAACATGTTGGCCTGTTGTATTGGGTCCCAAGGAGAGGTTTAAAACATGTTGGCCTGTTGTATTGGGTCCCAAGGAGAGGTTTAAAACATGTTGGCCTGTTGTATTGGGTCCCAAGGAGAGGTTTAAAACATGTTGACCTTGGCCTGTTGTATTGGGTCACAAGGAGAGGTTTAAAACATGTTGGCCTGTTGTATTGGGTCCCAAGGAGAGGTTTAAAACATGTTGGCCTGTTGTATTGGGTCCTAAGGAGAGGTTTAAAACATGTTGGCCTGTTGTATTGGGTCCCAAGGAGAGGTTTAAAACATGTTGGCCTGTTGTATTGGGTCCCAAGGAGAGGTTTAAAACATGTTGGCCTGTTGTATTGGGTCCCAAGGAGAGGTTTAAAACATGTTGGCCTGTTGTATTGGGTCCTAAGGAGAGGTTTAAAACATGTTGTCCTTGGCCTGTTGTATTGGGTCCCAAGGAGAGGTTTAAAACATGTTGGCCTGTTGTATTGGGTCCTAAGGAGAGGTTTAAAACATGTTGGCCTGTTGTATTGGGTCCCAAGGAGAGGTTTAAAACATGTTGGCCTGTTGTATTGGGTCCCAAGGAGAGGTTTAAAACATGTTGGCCTGTTGTATTGGGTCCCAAGGAGAGGTTTAAAACATGTTGGCCTGTTGTATTGGGTCCCAAGGAGAGGTTTAAAACATGTTGGCCTGTTGTATTGGGTCCCAAGGAGAGGTTTAAAACATGTTGGCCTGTTGTATTGGGTCCCAAGGAGAGGTTTAAAACATGTTGGCCTGTTGTATTGGGTCCCAAGGAGAGGTTTAAAACATGTTGGCCTGTTGTATTGGGTCCCAAGGAGAGGTTTAAAACATGTTGGCCTGTTGTATTGGGTCCCAAGGAGAGGTTTAAAACATGTTGGCCTGTTGTATTGGGTCCCAAGGAGAGGTTTAAAACATGTTGGCCTGTTGTATTGGGTCCCAAGGAGAGGTTTAAAACATGTTGGCCTGTTGTATTGGGTCCCAAGGAGAGGTTTAAAACATGGTTGGCCTGTTGTATTGGGTCCCAAGGAGAGGTTTAAAACATGTATTGGGTCCTAAGGAGAGGTTTAAAACATGTTGGCCTGTTGTATTGGGTCACAAGGAGAGGTTTAAAACATGTTGGCCTTGGCCTGTTGTATTGGGTCCATGTTGGCCTGTTGTATTGGGAGGAGGTTTAAAACATGTTGGCCTTGGCCTGTTGTATTGGGTCCTAAGGAGAGGTTTAAAACATGTTGGCCTGTTGTATTGGGTCACAAGGAGAGGTTTAAAACATGTTGGCCTGTTGTATTGGGTCCCAAGGAGAGGTTTAAAACATGTTGGCCTGTTGTATTGGGTCTCAAGGAGAGGTTTAAAACATGTTGGCCTGTTGTATTGGGTCCTAAGGAGAGGTTTAAAACGTGTTGGCCTGTTGTATTGGGTCCCAAGGAGAGGTTTAAAACATGTTGGCCTTGGCCTGTTGTATTGGGTCCTAAGGAGAGGTTTAAAACATGTTGGCCTGTTGTATTGGGTCCCAAGGAGAGGTTTAAAACATGTTGGCCTGTTGTATTGGGTCCTAAGGAGAGGTTTAAAACATGTTGGCCTGTTGTATTGGGTCCTAAGGAGAGGTTTAAAACATGTTGGCCTGTTGTATTGGGTCCCAAGGAGAGGTTTAAAACGTGTTGGCCTGTTGTATTGGGTCCCAAGGAGAGGTTTAAAACATGTTGGCCTGTTGTATTGGGTCCTAAGGAGAGGTTTAAAACATGTTGGCCTTGGCCTGTTGTATTGGGTCCCAAGGAGAGGTTTAAAACATGTTGGCCTGTTGTATTGGGTCCTAAGGAGAGGTTTAAAACATGTTGGCCTGTTGTATTGGGTCACAAGGAGAGGTTTAAAACATGTTGGCCTTGGCCTGTTGTATTGGGTCACAAGGAGAGGTTTAAAACATGTTGGCCTGTTGTATTGGGTCCCAAGGAGAGGTTTAAAACATGTTGGTCTGTTGTATTGGGTCTCAAGGAGAGGTTTAAAACATGTTGGCCTGTTGTATTGGGTCCCAAGGAGAGGTTTAAAACATGTTGGCCTGTTGTATTGGGTCCTAAGGAGAGGTTTAAAACATGTTGGCCTGTTGTATTGGGTCCCAAGGAGAGGTTTAAAACATGTTGTTGGCCTGTTGTATTGGGTCCTAAGGAGAGGTTTAAAACATGTTGGCCTGTTGTATTGGGTCCCAAGGAGAGGTTTAAAACATGTTGGCCTGTTGTATTGGGTCCCAAGGAGAGGTTTAAAACATGTTGGCCTGTTGTATTGGGCAAGGAGAGGTTTAAAACATGTTGTTGTATTGGGTCCCAAGGAGAGGTTTAAAACATGTTGACCTTGGCCTGTTGTATTGGGTCACAAGGAGAGGTTTAAAACATGTTGGCCTGTTGTATTGGGTCCCAAGGAGAGGTTTAAAACATGTTGGCCTGTTGTATTGGGTCCTAAGGAGAGGTTTAAAACATGTTGGCCTGTTGTATTGGGTCCCAAGGAGAGGTTTAAAACATGTTGGCCTGTTGTATTGGGTCCCAAGGAGAGGTTTAAAACATGTTGGCCTGTTGTATTGGGTCCCAAGGAGAGGTTTAAAACATGTTGGCCTGTTGTATTGGGTCCTAAGGAGAGGTTTAAAACATGTTGGCCTTGGCCTGTTGTATTGGGTCCCAAGGAGAGGTTTAAAACATGTTGGCCTGTTGTATTGGGTCCTAAGGAGAGGTTTAAAACATGTTGGCCTGTTGTATTGGGTCCCAAGGAGAGGTTTAAAACATGTTGGCCTGTTGTATTGGGTCCCAAGGAGAGGTTTAAAACATGTTGGCCTGTTGTATTGGGTCCTAAGGAGAGGTTTAAAACATGTTGGCCTGTTGTATTGCGTCCCAAGGAGAGGTTTAAAACATGTTGGCCTGTTGTATTGGGTCCCAAGGAGAGGTTTAAAACATGTTGGCCTGTTGTATTGGGTCCCAAGGAGAGGTTTAAAACGTGTTGGCCTGTTGTATTGGGTCCTAAGGAGAGGTTTAAAAATGTTGGCCTGTTGTATTGGGTCCCAAGGAGAGGTTTAAAACATGTTGGCCTGTTGTATTGGGTCCCAAGGAGAGGTTTAAAACATGTTGGCCTGTTGTATTGGGTCCCAAGGAGAGGTTTAAAACATGTTGGCCTGTTGTATTGGGTCCCAAGGAGAGGTTTAAAACATGTTGGCCTGTTGTATTGGGTCCCAAGGAGAGGTTTAAAACATGTTGGCCTGTTGTATTGGGTCCCAAGGAGAGGTTTAAAACATGTTGGCCTTGGCCTGTTGTATTGGGTCCCAAGGAGAGGTTTAAAACATGTTGGCCTGTTGTATTGGGTCCCAAGGAGAGGTTTAAAACATGTTGGCCTGTTGTATTGGGTCCCAAGAGAGGTTTAAAACGTGTTGGCCTGTTGTATTGGGTTGGGTCCCAGGGAGAGGTTTAAAACATGTTGGCCTTGGCCTGTTGTATTGGGTCCCAAGGAGAGGTTTAAAACATGTTGGCCTGTTGTATTGGGTCCCAAGGAGAGGTTTAAAACTTGTTGGCCTGTTGTATTGGGTCCCAAGGAGAGGTTTAAAACATGTTGGCCTGTTGTATTGGGTCCCAAGGAGAGGTTTAAAACATGTTGGCCTGTTGTATTGGGTCCCAAGGAGAGGTTTAAAACATGTTGGCCTGTTGTATTGGGTCCCAAGGAGAGGTTTAAAACATGTTGGCCTGTTGTATTGGGTCCCAAGGAGAGGTTTAAAACATGTTGGCCTGTTGTATTGGGTCCCAAGGAGAGGATGTTGGCCTGTTGTATTGGGTCCCAAGGAGAGGTTTAAAACATGTTGGCCTGTTGTATTGGGTCCAAGGAGAGGTTTAAAACATGTTGGCCTGTTGTATTGGGTCCCAAGGAGAGGTTTAAAACATGTTGGCCTGTTGTATTGGGTCCCAAGGAGAGGTTTAAAACATGTTGGCCTGTTGTATTGGGTCCCAAGGAGAGGTTTAAAACATGTTGGCCTGTTGTATTGGGTCCTAAGGAGAGGTTTAAAACATGTTGGCCTTGGCCTGTTGTATTGGGTCCCAAGGAGAGGTTTAAAACATGTTGGCCTGTTGTATTGGGTCCTAAGGAGAGGTTTAAAACATGTTGGCCTGTTGTATTGGGTCACAAGGAGAGGTTTAAAACATGTTGGCCTTGGCCTGTTGTATTGGGTCACAAGGAGAGGTTTAAAACATGTTGGCCTGTTGTATTGGGTCCCAAGGAGAGGTTTAAAACATGTTGGTCTGTTGTATTGGGTCTCAAGGAGAGGTTTAAAACATGTTGGCCTGTTGTATTGGGTCCCAAGGAGAGGTTTAAAACATGTTGGCCTGTTGTATTGGGTCCTAAGGAGAGGTTTAAAACGTGTTGGCCTGTTGTATTGGGTCCCAAGGAGAGGTTTAAAACATGTTGGCCTTGGCCTGTTGTATTGGGTCCTAAGGAGAGGTTTAAAACATGTTGGCCTGTTGTATTGGGTCCCAAGGAGAGGTTTAAAACATGTTGGCCTGTTGTATTGGGTCCCAAGGAGAGGTTTAAAACATGTTGGCCTGTTGTATTGGGTCCCAAGGAGAGGTTTAAAACATGTTGGCCTGTTGTATTGGGTCCCAAGGAGAGGTTTAAAACATGTTGACCTTGGCCTGTTGTATTGGGTCACAAGGAGAGGTTTAAAACATGTTGGCCTGTTGTATTGGGTCCCAAGGAGAGGTTTAAAACATGTTGGCCTGTTGTATTGGGTCCTAAGGAGAGGTTTAAAACATGTTGGCCTGTTGTATTGGGTCCCAAGGAGAGGTTTAAAACATGTTGGCCTGTTGTATTGGGTCCCAAGGAGAGGTTTAAAACATGTTGGCCTGTTGTATTGGGTCCCAAGGAGAGGTTTAAAACATGTTGGCCTGTTGTATTGGGTCCTAAGGAGAGGTTTAAAACATGTTGGCCTTGGCCTGTTGTATTGGGTCCTAAGGAGAGGTTTAAAACATGTTGGCCTGTTGTATTGGGTCCTAAGGAGAGGTTTAAAACATGTTGGCCTGTTGTATTGGGTCCCAAGGAGAGGTTTAAAACATGTTGGCCTGTTGTATTGGGTCCCAAGGAGAGGTTTAAAACATGTTGGCCTGTTGTATTGGGTCCCAAGGAGAGGTTTAAAACATGTTGGCCTGTTGTATTGCGTCCCAAGGAGAGGTTTAAAACATGTTGGCCTGTTGTATTGGGTCCCAAGGAGAGGTTTAAAACATGTTGGCCTGTTGTATTGGGTCCCAAGGAGAGGTTTAAAACGTGTTGGCCTGTTGTATTGGGTCCTAAGGAGAGGTTTAAAAATGTTGGCCTGTTGTATTGGGTCCCAAGGAGAGGTTTAAAACATGTTGGCCTGTTGTATTGGGTCCCAAGGAGAGGTTTAAAACATGTTGGCCTGTTGTATTGGGTCCCAAGGAGAGGTTTAAAACATGTTGGCCTGTTGTATTGGGTCCCAAGGAGAGGTTTAAAACATGTTGGCCTGTTGTATTGGGTCCCAAGGAGAGGTTTAAAACATGTTGGCCTGTTGTATTGGGTCCCAAGGAGAGGTTTAAAACATGTTGGCCTTGGCCTGTTGTATTGGGTCCCAAGGAGAGGTTTAAAACATGTTGGCCTTGGCCTGTTGTATTGGGTCCCAAGGAGAGGTTTAAAACATGTTGGCCTGTTGTATTGGGTCCCAAGGAGAGGTTTAAAACGTGTTGGCCTGTTGTATTGGGTCCCAAGTAGAGGTTTAAAACGTGTTGGCCTGTTGTATTGGGTCCCAGGGAGAGGTTTAAAACATGTTGGCCTTGGCCTGTTGTATTGGGTCCCAAGGAGAGGTTTAAAACATGTTGGCCTGTTGTATTGGGTCCCAAGGAGAGGTTTAAAACTTGTTGGCCTGTTGTATTGGGTCCCAAGGAGAGGTTTAAAACATGTTGGCCTGTTGTATTGGGTCCCAAGGAGAGGTTTAAAACATGTTGGCCTGTTGTATTGGGTCCCAAGGAGAGGTTTAAAACATGTTGGCCTGTTGTATTGGGTCCCAAGGAGAGGTTTAAAACATGTTGGCCTGTTGTATTGGGTTCCAAGGAGAGGTTTAAAACATGTTGGCCTGTTGTATTGGGTCCTAAGGAGAGGTTTAAAACGTGTTGGCCTGTTGTATTGGGTCCCAAGGAGAGGTTTAAAACATGTTGGCCTGTTGTATTGGGTCCCAAGGAGAGGTTTAAAACATGTTGGCCTGTTGTATTGGGTCCCAAGGAGAGGTTTAAAACATGTTGGCCTGTTGTATTGGGAGAGGTTTAAAACATGTTGGCCTGTTGTATTGGGTCCTAAGGAGAGGTTTAAAACATGTTGGCCTGTTGTATTGGGTCCCAAGGAGAGGTTTAAAACATGTTGGCCTGTTGTATTGGGTCCCAAGGAGAGGTTTAAAACATGTTGGCCTGTTGTATTGGGTCCTAAGGAGAGGTTTAAAACATGTTGGCCTGTTGTATTGGGTCCCAAGGAGAGGTTTAAAATGTTGGCCGTGTTGGCCTGTTGTATTGGGTCCCAAGGAGAGGTTTAAAACATGTTGGCCTGTTGTATTGGGTCCCAAGGAGAGGTTTAAAACGTGTTGGCCTGTTGTATTGGGTCCCAAGGAGAGGTTTAAAACGTGTTGGCCTGTTGTATTGGGTCCCAAGGAGAGGTTTAAAACATGTTGGCCTGTTGTATTGGGTCCCAAGGAGAGGTTTAAAACGTGTTGGCCTGTTGTATTGGGTCTCAAGGAGAGGTTTAAAACATGTTGGCCTGTTGTATTGGGTCCTAAGGAGAGGTTTAAAACATGTTGGCCTTGGCCTGTTGTATTGGGTCCCAAGGAGAGGTTTAAAACATGTTGGCCTGTTGTATTGGGTCCCAAGGAGAGGTTTAAAACATGTTGGCCTGTTGTATTGGGTCCCAAGGAGAGGTTTAAAACATGTTGGCCTGTTGTATTGGGTCCCAAGGAGAGGTTTAAAACATGTTGGCCTGTTGTATTGGGTCCCAAGGAGAGGTTTAAAACGTGTTGGCCTGTTGTATTGGGTCTCAAGGAGAGGTTTAAAACATGTTGGCCTGTTGTATTGGGTCCTAAGGAGAGGTTTAAAATGTGTTGGCCTTTTGTATTGGGTCCTAAGGAGAGGTTTAAAACATGTTGGCCTTGGCCTGTTGTATTTGGTCCCAAGGAGAGATTTAAAACATGTTGGCCTGTTGTATTGGGTCCCAAGGAGAGGTTTAAAACATGTTGGCCTGTTGTATTGGGTCCCAAGGAGAGGTTTAAAACATGTTGGCCTTGGCCTGTTGTATTGGGTCCCAAGGAGAGGTTTAAAACATGTTGGCCTGTTGTATTGGGTCCTAAGGAGAGGTTTAAAACATGTTGGCCTGTTGTATTGGGTCCCAAGGAGAGGTTTAAAACATGTTGGCCTGTTGTATTGGGTCCCAAGGAGAGGTTTAAAACATGTTGGCCTGTTGTATTGGGTCCCAAGGAGAGGTTTAAAACATGTTGGCCTTGGCCTGTTGTATTGGGTCCCAAGGAGAGGTTTAAAACATGTTGGCCTGTTGTATTGGGTCCCAAGGAGAGGTTTAAAACATGTTGGCCTGTTGTATTGGGTCCCAAGGAGAGGTTTAAAACATGTTGGCCTGTTGTATTGGGTCCCAAGGAGAGGTTTAAAACATGTTGGCCTGTTGTATTGGGTCCCAAGGAGAGGTTTAAAACATGTTGGCCTTGGCCTGTTGTATTGGGTCCCAAGGAGAGGTTTAAAACATGTTGGCCTGTTGTATTGGGTCCCAAGGAGAGGTTTAAAACATGTTGTCCTTGGCCTGTTGTATTGGGTCCTAAGGAGAGGTTTAAAACGTGTTGGCCTGTTGTATTGGGTCCTAAGGAGAGGTTTAAAACATGTTGGCCTGTTGTATTGGGTCCTAAGGAGAGGTTTAAAACATGTTGGCTTTGGCCTGTTGTATTGGGTCCCAAGGAGAGGTTTAAAACATGTTGGCCTGTTGTATTGGTTCCTAAGGAGAGGTTTAAAACATGTTGGCCTGTTGTATTGGGTCCTAAGGAGAGGTTTAAAACATGTTGGCCTGTTGTATTGGGTCCCAAGGAGAGGTTTAAAACATGTTGGCCTGTTGTATTGGGTCACAAGGAGAGGTTTAAAACATGTTGGCCTGTTGTATTGGGTCCCAAGGAGAGGTTTAAAACGTGTTGGCCTTGGCCTGTTGTATTGGGTCCCAAGGAGAGGTTTAAAACATGTTGGCCTGTTATATTGGGTCCCAAGGAGAGGTTTAAAACATGTTGGCCTGTTGTATTGGGTCCCAAGGAGAGGTTTAAAACGTGTTGGCCTGTTGTATTGGGTCCTAAGGAGAGGTTTAAAACGTGTTGGCCTGTTGTATTGGGTCCCAAGGAGAGGTTTAAAACATGTTGGCCTGTTGTATTGGGTCCTAAGGAGAGGTTTAAAACATGTTGGCCTGTTGTATTGGGTCCCAAGGAGAGGTTTAAAACATGTTGGCCTGTTGTATTGGGTCCCAAGGAGAGGTTTAAAACATGTTGGCCTTGGCCTGTTGTATTGGGTCCCAAGGAGAGGTTTAAAACATGTTGGTCTGTTGTATTGGGTCCCAAGGAGAGGTTTAAAACATGTTGGCCTTGGCCTGTTGTATTGGGTCCTAAGGAGAGGTTTAAAACGTGTTGGCCTGTTGTATTGGGTCCTAAGGAGAGGTTTAAAACATGTTGGCCTGTTGTATTGGGTCCTAAGGAGAGGTTTAAAACATGTTGGCTTTGGCCTGTTGTATTGGGTCCCAAGGAGAGGTTTAAAACATGTTGGCCTGTTGTATTGGTTCCTAAGGAGAGGTTTAAAACATGTTGGCCTGTTGTATTGGGTCCTAAGGAGAGGTTTAAAACATGTTGGCCTGTTGTATTGGGTCCCAAGGAGAGGTTTAAAACATGTTGGCCTGTTGTATTGGGTCACAAGGAGAGGTTTAAAACATGTTGGCCTGTTGTATTGGGTCCCAAGGAGAGGTTTAAAACGTGTTGGCCTTGGCCTGTTGTATTGGGTCCCAAGGAGGGGTTTAAAACATGTTGGCCTGTTGTATTGGGTCCCAAGGAGAGGTTTAAAACATGTTGGCCTGTTGTATTGGGTCCCAAGGAGAGGTTTAAAACGTGTTGGCCTGTTGTATTGGGTCCTAAGGAGAGGTTTAAAACGTGTTGGCCTGTTGTATTGAGTCTCAAGGAGAGGTTTAAAACTTGGTTTTAACACGGGGTTTTCTACAGTAGTCTGTATTGTGTGTAATAGTCCTGGGGTTTTCTACAGTAGTCTATTGTATTGTGTGTAATAGTCCTGGGGTTTTCTACAGTAGTCGATTGTATTGTGTGTAATAGTCCTGGGGTTTTCTACAGTAGTCTGTTGTATTGTGTGTAATAGTCATGGGGGTTTTCTACAGTAGTCGATTGTATTGTGTGTAATAGTCCTGGGGTTTTTCTACAGTAGTCTGTTGTATTGTGTGTAATAGTCCTGGGGGTTTTCTACAGTGGTCGATTGTATTGTGTGTAATAGTCCTGGGGGTTTTCTACAGTAGTCTGTTGTATTGTGTGTAATAGTCCTGGGGTTTTCTACAGTAGTCTGTTGTATTGTGTGTAATAGTCCTGGGGTTTTCTACAGTAGTCTGTTGTATTGTGTGTAATAGTCCTGTGGGTTTTCTACAGTAGTCTGTTGTATTGTGTGTAATAGTCCTGGGGGTTTTCTACAGTAGTCTGTATTGTGTGTAATAGTCCTGGGGTTTTCTACAGTAGTCTGTTGTATTGTGTGTAATAGTCTTGGGGGTTTTCTACAGTAGTCTGTTGTATTGTGTGTAATAGTCCTGGGGTTTTCTACAGTAGTCTGTTGTATTGTGTGTAATAGTCCTGGGGTTTTCTACAGTAGTCTATTGTATTGTGTGTAATAGTCCTGGGGTTTTCTACAGTAGTCTGTTGTATTGTGTGTAATAGTCATGGGGTTTTCTACAGTAGTCTGTTGTATTGTGTGTAATAGTCCTGGGGTTTTCTACAGTAGTCTGTTGTATTGTGTGTAATAGTCCTGGGGTTTTCTACAGTAGTCGATTGTATTGTGTGTAATAGTCCTGGGGTTTTCTACAGTAGTCTATTGTATTGTGTGTAATAGTCCTGGGGTTTTCTACAGTAGTCTGTTGTATTGTGTGTAATAGTCCTGGGGGTTTTCTACAGTAGTCTGTTGTATTGTGTGTAATAGTCCTGGGGTTTTCTACAGTAGCCTGTTGTATTGTGTGTAATAGTCCTGGGGGTTTTCTACAGTAGTCTGTTGTATTGTGTGTAATAGTCCTGGGGTTTTTCTACAGTAGTCTATTGTATTGTGTGTAATAGTCCTGGGGTTTTCTACAGTAGTCTGTTGTATTGTGTGTAATAGTCCTGGGGTTTTCTACAGTAGTCTATTGTATTGTGTGTAATAGTCCTGGGGGTTTTCTACAGTAGTCTGTTGTATTGTGTGTAATAGTCCTGGGGTTTTCTACAGTAGTCTATTGTATTGTGTGTAATAGTCCTGGGGTTTTCTACAGTAGCCTGTTGTATTGTGTGTAATAGTCCTGGGGTTTTCTACAGTAGTCTGTTGTATTGTGTGTAATAGTCCTGGGTTTTTCTACAGTAGTCTGTATTGTGTGTAATAGTCCTGGGGTTTTCTACAGTAGTCTGTATTGTGTGTAATAGTCCTGGGGTTTTCTACAGTAGTCTGTTGTATTGTGTCTAATAGTCCTGGGGTTTTCTACAGTAGTCCGTTGTATTGTGTGTAATAGTCCTGGGGGTTTCTACAGTAGCCTGTTGTATTGTGTGTAATAGTCCTGGGGTTTTCTACAGTAGTCTGTTGTATTGTGTGTAATAGTCCTGGGGTTTTTCTACAGTAGTCTATTGTATTGTCTGTAATAGTCCTGGGGGTTTTCTACAGTAGTCTGTTGTATTGGGTCCTAAGGAGAGGTTTAAAACATGTTGGCCTGTTGTATTGGGTCCCAAGGAGAGGTTTAAAACATGTTGGCCTGTTGTATTGGGTCCCAAGGAGAGGTTTAAAACGTGTTGGCCTTGGCCTGTTGTATTGGGTCCCAAGGAGAGGTTTAAAACATGTTGGCCTGTTGTATTGGGTCCCAAGGAGAGGTTTAAAACATGTTGGCCTGTTGTATTGGGTCCCAAGGAGAGGTTTAAAACGTGTTGGCCTGTTGTATTGAGTCTCAAGGAGAGGTTTAAAACTTGGTTTTAACACGGGGTTTTCTACAGTAGTCTGTATTGTGTGTAATAGTCCTGGGGTTTTCTACAGTAGTCTATTGTATTGTGTGTAATAGTCCTGGGGTTTTCTACAGTAGTCGATTGTATTGTGTGTAATAGTCCTGGGGTTTTCTACAGTAGTCTGTTGTATTGTGTGTAATAGTCCTGGGTTTTTCTACAGTAGTCTGTATTGTGTGTAATAGTCCTGGGGGTTTTCTACAGTAGTCTGTATTGTGTGTAATAGTCCTGGGGTTTTCTACAGTAGTCTGTTGTATTGTGTCTAATAGTCCTGGGGTTTTCTACAGTAGTCCGTTGTATTGTGTGTAATAGTCCTGGGGGTTTCTACAGTAGCCTGTTGTATTGTGTGTAATAGTCCTGGGGTTTTCTACAGTAGTCTGTTGTATTGTGTGTAATAGTCCTGGGGTTTTTCTACAGTAGTCTATTGTATTGTCTGTAATAGTCCTGGGGTTTTCTACAGTAGTCTGTTGTATTGGGTCCTAAGGAGAGGTTTAAAACATGTTGGCCTGTTGTATTGGGTCCCAAGGAGAGGTTTAAAACATGTTGGCCTGTTGTATTGGGTCCCAAGGAGAGGTTTAAAACGTGTTGGCCTTGGCCTGTTGTATTGGGTCCCAAGGAGAGGTTTAAAACATGTTGGCCTGTTGTATTGGGTCCCAAGGAGAGGTTTAAAACATGTTGGCCTGTTGTATTGGGTCCCAAGGAGAGGTTTAAAACGTGTTGGCCTGTTGTATTGAGTCTCAAGGAGAGGTTTAAAACTTGGTTTTAACACGGGGTTTTCTACAGTAGTCTGTATTGTGTGTAATAGTCCTGGGGTTTTCTACAGTAGTCTATTGTATTGTGTGTAATAGTCCTGGGGTTTTCTACAGTAGTCGATTGTATTGTGTGTAATAGTCCTGGGGTTTTCTACAGTAGTCTGTTGTATTGTGTGTAATAGTCATGGGGGTTTTCTACAGTAGTCGATTGTATTGTGTGTAATAGTCCTGGGGTTTTTCTACAGTAGTCTGTTGTATTGTGTGTAATAGTCCTGGGGGTTTTCTACAGTGGTCGATTGTATTGTGTGTAATAGTCCTGGGGGTTTTCTACAGTAGCCTGTTGTATTGTGTGTAATAGTCTTGGGGGTTTTCTACAGTAGTCTGTTGTATTGTGTGTAATAGTCCTGGGGTTTTCTACAGTAGTCTGTTGTATTGTGTGTAATAGTCCTGGGGTTTTCTACAGTAGTCTATTGTATTGTGTGTAATAGTCCTGGGGTTTTCTACAGTAGTCTGTTGTATTGTGTGTAATAGTCATGGGGGTTTTCTACAGTAGTCTGTTGTATTGTGTGTAATAGTCCTGGGGTTTTCTACAGTAGTCTGTTGTATTGTGTGTAATAGTCCTGGGGTTTTCTACAGTAGTCGATTGTATTTGTGTAATAGTCCTGGGGGTTTTCTACAGTAGTCTATTGTATTGTGTGTAATAGTCCTGGGGGTTTTCTACAGTAGTCTGTTGTATTGTGTGTAATAGTCCTGGGGGTTTTCTACAGTAGTCTGTTGTATTGTGTGTAATAGTCC
This sequence comes from Oncorhynchus keta, assembly GCF_023373465.1. Lineage (NCBI taxonomy): Eukaryota > Metazoa > Chordata > Actinopteri > Salmoniformes > Salmonidae > Oncorhynchus > Oncorhynchus keta. Next base: position 140,840 of record NW_026290990.1, read on the forward strand.
TGGGGTTTTCTACAGTAGTCTGTTGTATTGTGTGTAATAGTCCTGGGGGTTTTCTACAGTAGTCTGTTGTATTGTGTGTAATAGTCCTGGGGGTTTTCTACAGTAGTCTATTGTATTGTGTGTAATAGTCCTGGGGGTTTTCTACAGTAGTCTGTTGTATTGTGTGTGTAGTCCTGGGGTTTTCTACAGTAGTCTATTGTATTGTGTGTAATAGTCCTGGGGGTTTTCTACAGTAGTCTGTTGTATTGTGTGTAATAGTCCTGGGGTTTTCTACAGTAGTCTATTGTATTGTGTGTAATAGTCCTGGGGTTTTCTACAGTAGCCTGTTGTATTGTGTGTAATAGTCCTGGGGTTTTCTACAGTAGTCTGTTGTATTGTGTGTAATAGTCCTGGGTTTTTCTACAGTAGTCTGTATTGTGTGTAATAGTCCTGGGGGTTTTCTACAGTAGTCTGTATTGTGTGTAATAGTCCTGGGGTTTTCTACAGTAGTCTGTTGTATTGTGTCTAATAGTCCTGGGGTTTTCTACAGTAGTCCGTTGTATTGTGTGTAATAGTCCTGGGGGTTTCTACAGTAGCCTGTTGTATTGTGTGTAATAGTCCTGGGGGTTTTCTACAGTAGTCTGTTGTATTGTGTGTAATAGTCCTGGGGTTTTTCTACAGTAGTCTATTGTATTGTCTGTAATAGTCCTGGGGTTTTCTACAGTAGTCTGTTGTATTGGGTCCTAAGGAGAGGTTTAAAACATGTTGGCCTGTTGTATTGGGTCCCAAGGAGAGGTTTAAAACATGTTGGCCTGTTGTATTGGGTCCCAAGGAGAGGTTTAAAACGTGTTGGCCTTGGCCTGTTGTATTGGGTCCCAAGGAGAGGTTTAAAACATGTTGGCCTGTTGTATTGGGTCCCAAGGAGAGGTTTAAAACATGTTGGCCTGTTGTATTGGGTCCCAAGGAGAGGTTTAAAACGTGTTGGCCTGTTGTATTGAGTCTCAAGGAGAGGTTTAAAACTTGGTTTTAACACGGGGTTTTCTACAGTAGTCTGTATTGTGTGTAATAGTCCTGGGGTTTTCTACAGTAGTCTATTGTATTGTGTGTAATAGTCCTGGGGTTTTCTACAGTAGTCGATTGTATTGTGTGTAATAGTCCTGGGGTTTTCTACAGTAGTCTGTTGTATTGTGTGTAATAGTCCTGGGTTTTTCTACAGTAGTCTGTATTGTGTGTAATAGTCCTGGGGGTTTTCTACAGTAGTCTGTATTGTGTGTAATAGTCCTGGGGTTTTCTACAGTAGTCTGTTGTATTGTGTCTAATAGTCCTGGGGGTTTTCTACAGTAGTCCGTTGTATTGTGTGTAATAGTCCTGGGGGTTTCTACAGTAGCCTGTTGTATTGTGTGTAATAGTCCTGGGGTTTTCTACAGTAGTCTGTTGTATTGTGTGTAATAGTCCTGGGGTTTTCTACAGTAGTCTATTGTATTGTCTGTAATAGTCCTGGGGTTTTCTACAGTAGTCTGTTGTATTGGGTCCTAAGGAGAGGTTTAAAACATGTTGGCCTGTTGTATTGGGTCCCAAGGAGAGGTTTAAAACATGTTGGCCTGTTGTATTGGGTCCCAAGGAGAGGTTTAAAACGTGTTGGCCTTGGCCTGTTGTATTGGGTCCCAAGGAGAGGTTTAAAACATGTTGGCCTGTTGTATTGGGTCCTAAGGAGAGGTTTAAAACATGTTGGCCTGTTGTATTGGGTCCCAAGGAGAGGTTTAAAACATGTTGGTCTGTTGTATTGGGTCTCAAGGAGAGGTTTAAAACGTGGTTTTAACACGGGGTTTTCTACAGTAGTCTGTATTGTGTGTAATAGTCCTGGGGTTTTCTACAGTAGTCTATTGTATTGTGTGTAATAGTCCTGGGGGTTTTCTACAGTAGTCTATTGTATTGTGTGGAATAGTCTTGGGGGTTTTCTACAGTAGTCTGTTGTATTGTGTGTAATAGTCATGGGGGTTTTCTACAGTAGTCGATTGTATTGTGTGTAATAGTCCTGGGGTTTTTCTACAGTAGTCTGTTGTATTGTGTGTAATAGTCCTGGGGTTTTCTACAGTGGTCGATTGTATTGTGTGTAATAGTCCTGGGGTTTTCTACAGTAGTCTGTTGTATTGTGTGTAATAGTCCTGGGGTTTTCTACAGTAGTCTGTTGTATTGTGTGTAATAGTCCTGGGGGTTTTCTACAGTAGTCTGTTGTATTGTGTGTAATAGTCCTGTGGGTTTTCTACAGTAGTCTGTTGTATTGTGTGTAATAGTCCTGGGGGTTTTCTACAGTAGTCTGTATTGTGTGTAATAGTCCTGGGGTTTTCTACAGTAGCCTGTTGTATTGTGTGTAATAGTCCTGGGGTTTTCTACAGTAGTCTGTTGTATTGTGTGTAATAGTCCTGGGGTTTTCTACAGTAGTCTGTATTATGTGTAATAGTCCTGGGGGTTTTCTACAGTAGTCTGTATTATGTGTAATAGTCCTGGGGTTTTCTACAGTAGTCTGTTGTATTGTGTGTAATAGTCTTGGGGTTTTCTACAGTAGTCTGTTGTATTGTGTGTAATAGTCCTGGGGTTTTCTACAGTAGTCTGTTGTATTGTGTGTAATAGTCCTGGGGTTTTCTACAGTAGTTCATTGTATTGTGTGTAATAGTCCTGGGGGTTTTCTACAGTAGTCTATTGTATTGTGTGTAATAGTCCTGGGGGTTTTCTACAGTAGTCTATTGTATTGTGTGGAATAGTCTTGGGGGTTTTCTACAGTAGTCTGTTGTATTGTGTGTGATAGTCCTGGGGTTTTTCTACAGTAGTCTATTGTATTGTCTGTAATAGTCCTGGGGGTTTTCTACAGTAGTCTGTTGTATTGTGTGTAATAGTCCTGGGGGTTTTCTACAGTAGTTGATTGTATTGTGTGTAATAGTCCTGGGTTTTTCTACAGTAGTCTGTTGTATTGTGTGTAATAGTCCTGGGGTTTTCTACAGTAGTCTGTTGTATTGTGTGTAATAGTCCTGGGGGTTTTCTACAGTAGTCGATTGTATTGTGTGTAATAGTCCTGGGGGTTTTCTACAGTAGTCTATTGTATTGTGTGTAATAGTCCTGGGGGTTTTCTACAGTAGTCTGTTGTATTGTGTGTAATAGTCCTGGGGTTTTTCTACAGTAGTCTGTTGTATTGTGTGTAATAGTCCTGGGGGTTTTCTACAGTAGTCTGTTGTATTGTGTGTAATAGTCCTGGGGTTTTCTACAGTAGTCTATTGTATTGTGTGTAATAGTCCTGGGGGTTTTCTACAGTAGTCTGTTGTATTGTGTGTAATAGTCCTGGGGTTTTCTACAGTAGTCTATTGTATTGTGTGTAATGGTCCTGGGGTTTTCTACAGTAGTCTGTTGTATTGTGTGTAATAGTCCTGGGGGTTTTCTACAGTAGTCTGTTGTATTGTGTGTAATAGTCCTGGGGTTTTCTACAGTAGTCTATTGTATTGTGTGTAATAGTCCTGGGGGTTTTCTACAGTAGTCTGTTGTATTGTGTGTAATAGTCATGGGGTTTTCTACAGTAGTCTGTTGTATTGTGTGTAATAGTCCTGGGGTTTTCTACAGTAGTCTGTTGTATGTGTGTAATAGTCCTGGGGGTTCTCTACAGTAGTCGATTGTATTGTGTGTAATAGTCCTGGGGTTTTCTACAGTAGTCTATTGTATTGTGTGTAATAGTCCTGGGGTTTTCTACAGTAGGCTGTTGTATTGTGTGTAATAGTCCTGGGGTTTTCTACAGTAGTCTGTTGTATTGTGTGTAATAGTCCTGGGGTTTTCTACAGTAGCCTGTTGTATTGTGTGTAATAGTCCTGGGGTTTTCTACAGTAGTCTGTTGTATTGGGTCCTAAGGAGAGGTTTAAAACATGTTGGCCTGTTGTATTGGGTCCCAAGGAGAGGTTTAAAACATGTTGGCCTGTTGTATTGGTTCCCAAGGAGAGGTTTAAAACGTGTTGGCCTTGGCCTGTTGTATTGGGTCCTAAGGAGAGGTTTAAAACATGTTGGCCTGTTGTATTGGGTCCTAAGGAGAGGTTTAAAACATGTTGGCCTGTTGTATTGGCTCCTAAGGAGAGGTTTAAAACGTGTTGGCCTGTTGTATTGGGTCCCAAGGAGAGGTTTAAAACATGTTGGTCTGTTGTATTGGGTCTCAAGGAGAGGTTTAAAACGTGGTTTTAACACGGGGTTTTCTACAGTAGTCTGTATTGTGTGTAATAGTCCTGGGGTTTTCTACAGTAGTCTATTGTATTGTGTGTAATAGTCCTGGGGTTTTCTACAGTAGTCGATTGTATTGTGTGTAATAGTCCTGGGGGTTTTCTACAGTAGTCTGTTGTATTGTGTGTAATAGTCATGGGGTTTTCTACAGTAGTCGATTGTATTGTGTGTAATAGTCCTGGGGGTTTTCTACAGTAGTCTGTTGTATTGGGTCCTAAGGAGAGGTTTAAAACATGTTGGCCTGTTGTATTGGGTCCCAAGGAGAGGTTTAAAACATGTTGGCCTTGGCCTGTTGTATTGGGTCCCAAGGAGAGGTTTAAAACATGTTGGCCTGTTGTATTGGGTCCCAAGGAGAGGTTTAAAACATGTTGGCCTGTTGTATTGGGTCCCAAGGAGAGGTTTAAAACGTGTTGGCCTGTTGTATTGGGTCCTAAGGAGAGGTTTAAAACGTGTTGGCCTGTTGTATTGAGTCTCAAGGAGAGGTTTAAAACTTGGTTGTAACACGGGGTTTTCTACAGTAGTCTGTATTGTGTGTAATAGTCCTGGGGTTTTCTACAGTAGTCTATTGTATTGTGTATAATAGTCCTGGGGTTTTCTACAGTAGTCGATTGTATTGTGTGTAATAGTCCTGGGGGTTTTCTACAGTAGTCTGTTGTATTGTGTGTAATAGTCATGGGGGTTTTCTACAGTAGTCGATTGTATTGTGTGTAATAGTCCTGGGGTTTTTCTACAGTAGTCTGTTGTATTGTGTGTAATAGTCCTGGGGTTTTCTACAGTGGTCGATTGTATTGTGTGTAATAGTCCTGGGGGTTTTCTACAGTAGTCTGTTGTATTGTGTGTAATAGTCCTGGGGGTTTTCTACAGTAGTCTGTTGTATTGTGTGTAATAGTCCTGGGGTTTTCTACAGTAGTCTGTTGTATTGTGTGTAATAGTCCTGGGGGTTTTTTACAGTAGTCTGTTGTATTGTGTGTAATAGTCCTGGGGGTTTTCTACAGTAGTCTGTATTGTGTGTAATAGTCCTGGGGGTTTTCTACAGTAGCCTGTTGTATTGTGTGTAATAGTCCTGGGGGTTTTCTATAGTAGTCTGTTGTATTGTGTGTAATAGTCCTGGGGTTTTCTACAGTAGTCTGTATTATGTGTAATAGTCCTGGGGTTTTCTACAGTAGTCTGTTGTATTGTGTGTAATAGTCCTGGGGTTTTCTACAGTAGTCTGTTGTATTGTGTGTAATAGTCCTGGGGTTTTCTACAGTAGTCTGTATTGTGTGTAATAGTCCTGGGGTTTTCTACAGTAGTCTATTGTATTGTGTGTAATAGTCCTGGGGGTTTTCTACAGTAGTCTATTGTATTGTGTGGAATAGTCTTGGGGGTTTTCTACAGTAGTCTGTTGTATTGTGTGTGATAGTCCTGGGGTTTTTCTACAGTAGTCTATTGTATTGTCTGTAATAGTCCTGGGGGTTTTCTACAGTAGTCTGTTGTATTGTGTGTAATAGTCCTGGGGGTTTTCTACAGTAGTTGATTGTATTGTGTGTAATAGTCCTGGGTGTTTCTACAGTAGTCTGTTGTATTGTGTGTAATAGTCCTGGGGGTTTTCTACAGTAGTCTGTTGTATTGTGTGTAATAGTCCTGGGTTTTTCTACAGTAGTCTGTTGTATTGTGTGTAATAGTCCTGGGGTTTTCTACAGTAGTCTGTTGTATTGTGTGTAATAGTCCTGGGGGTTTTCTACAGTAGTCTATTGTATTGTGTGTAATAGTCCTGGGGGTTTTCTACAGTAGTCTGTTGTATTGTGTGTAATAGTCCTGGGGGTTTTCTACAGTAGTCTGTTGTATTGTGTGTAATAGTCCTGGGGTTTTCTACAGTAGTCTATTGTATTGTGTGTAATAGTCCTGGGGTTTTCTACAGTAGTCTGTTGTATTGTGTGTAATAGTCATGGGGGTTTTCTACAGTAGTCTGTTGTATTGTGTGTAATAGTCCTGGGGTTTTCTACAGTAGTCTGTTGTATTGTGTGTAATAGTCCTGGGGTTTTCTACAGTAGTCGATTGTGTTGTGTGTAATAGTCCTGGGGTTTTCTACAGTAGTCTATTGTATTGTGTGTAATAGTCCTGGGGGTTTTCTACAGTAGTCTGTTGTATTGTGTGTAATAGTCCTGGGGTTCTCTACAGTAGTCTGTTGTATTGTGTGTAATAGTCCTGGGGTTTTCTACAGTAGCCTGTTGTATTGTGTGTAATAGTCCTGGGGGTTTTCTACAGTAGTCTGTTGTATTGTGTGTAATAGTCCTGGGGTTTTTCTACAGTAGTCTATTGTATTGTCTGTAATAGTCCTGTTTTTTTTTTTACAGTAGTCTGTTGTATTGTGTGTAATAGTCCTTAGGGGTTTTCTACAGTAGTTGATTGTATTGTGTGTAATAGTCCTGGGTTTTTCTACAGTAGTCTGTATTGTGTGTAATAGTCCTGGGGTTTTCTACAGTAGTTGATTGTATTGTGTGTAATAGTCCTGGGTTTTTCTACAGTAGTCTGTTGTATTGTGTCTAATAGTCCTGGGGTTTTCTACAGTAGTCCGTTGTATTGTGTGTAATAGTCCTGGGGGTTTCTACAGTAGCCTGTTGTATTGTGTGTAATAGTCCTGGGGGTTTTCTACAGTAGTCTGTTGTATTGTGTGTAATAGTCATGGGGTTTTCTACAGTAGTCGATTGTATTGTGTGTAATAGTCCTGGGGTTTTCTACAGTAGTCTGTTGTATTGGGTCCTAAGGAGAGGTTTAAAACATGTTGGCCTGTTGTATTGGGTCCCAAGGAGAGGTTTAAAACATGTTGGCCTTGGCCTGTTGTATTGGGTCCCAAGGAGAGGTTTAAAACATGTTGGCCTGTTGTATTGGGTCCCAAGGAGAGGTTTAAAACATGTTGGCCTGTTGTATTGGGTCCCAAGGAGAGGTTTAAAACGTGTTGGCCTGTTGTATTGGGTCCTAAGGAGAGGTTTAAAACGTGTTGGCCTGTTGTATTGAGTCTCAAGGAGAGGTTTAAAACTTGGTTTTAACACGGGGTTTTCTACAGTAGTCTGTATTGTGTGTAATAGTCCTGGGGTTTTCTACAGTAGTCTATTGTATTGTGTATAATAGTCCTGGGGTTTTCTACAGTAGTCGATTGTATTGTGTGTAATAGTCCTGGGGTTTTCTACAGTAGTCTGTTGTATTGTGTGTAATAGTCATGGGGTTTTCTACAGTAGTCGATTGTATTGTGTGTAATAGTCCTGGGGTTTTTCTACAGTAGTCTGTTGTATTGTGTGTAATAGTCCTGGGGGTTTTCTACAGTGGTCGATTGTATTGTGTGTAATAGTCCTGGGGTTTTCTACAGTAGTCTGTTGTATTGTGTGTAATAGTCCTGGGGTTTTCTACAGTAGTCTGTATTGTGTGTAATAGTCCTGGGGGTTTTCTACAGTAGTCTGTTGTATTGTGTGTAATAGTCCTGGGGGTTTTTTACAGTAGTCTGTTGTATTGTGTGTAATAGTCCTGGGGGTTTTCTACAGTAGTCTGTATTGTGTGTAATAGTCCTGGGGGTTTTCTACAGTAGCCTGTTGTATTGTGTGTAATAGTCCTGGGGGTTTTCTATAGTAGTCTGTTGTATTGTGTGTAATAGTCCTGGGGGTTTTCTACAGTAGTCTGTATTGTGTGTAATAGTCCTGGGGGTTTTGTACAGTAGTCTGTTGTATTGTGTGTAATAGTCCTGGGGTTTTCTACAGTAGTCTGTTGTATTGTGTGTAATAGTCTTGGGGGTTTTCTACAGTAGTCTGTTGTATTGTGTGTAATAGTCCTGGGGGTTTTCTACAGTAGTCTATTGTATTGTGTGTAATAGTCCTGGGGTTTTCTACAGTAGTCTATTGTATTGTGTGGAATAGTCTTGGGGTTTTTATACAGTAGTCTGTTGTATTGTGTGTAATAGTCCTGGGGTTTTTCTACAGTAGTCTATTGTATTGTCTGTAATAGTCCTGGGGTTTTCTACAGTAGTCTGTTGTATTGTGTGTAATAGTCCTGGGGGTTTTCTACAGTAGTTGATTGTATTGTGTGTAATAGTCCTGGGGGTTTCTACAGTAGTCTGTTGTATTGTGTGTAATAGTCCTGGGGGTATTCTACAGTAGTCTGTTGTATTGTGTGTAATAGTCCTGGGGTTTTTCTACAGTAGACTGTTGTATTGTGTGTAATAGTCCTGGGGGTTTTCTACAGTAGTCTGTTGTATTGTGTGTAATAGTCCTGGGGTTTTCTACAGTAGTCTATTGTATTGTGTGTAATAGTCCTGGGGGTTTTCTACAGTAGTCTGTTGTATTGTGTGTAATAGTCCTGGGGGTTTTCTACAGTAGTCGATTGTGTTGTGTGTAATAGTCCTGGGGTTTTCTACAGTAGTCTATTGTATTGTGTGTAATAGTCCTGGGGTTTTCTACAGTAGTCTGTTGTATTGTGTGTAATAGTCCTGGGGTTTCTACAGTAGTCTGTTGTATTGTGTGTAATAGTCCTGGGGTTTTCTACAGTAGCCTGTTGTATTGTGTGTAATAGTCCTGGGGGTTTTCTACAGTAGTCTGTTGTATTGTGTGTAATAGTCCTGGGGTTTTTCTACAGTAGTCTATTGTATTGTCTGTAATAGTCCTGTTTTTTTTTTACAGTAGTCTGTTGTATTGTGTGTAATAGTCCTGGGGTTTTCTACAGTAGTTGATTGTATATTGTATTGTGTGTAATAGTCCTGGGTTTTTCTACAGTAGTCTGTATTGTGTGTAATAGTCCTGGGGGTTTTCTACAGTAGTTGATTGTATTGTGTGTAATAGTCCTGGGTTTTTCTACAGTAGTCTGTTGTATTGTGTCTAATAGTCCTGGGGGTTTTCTACAGTAGTCCGTTGTATTGTGTGTAATAGTCCTGGGGGTTTCTACAGTAGCCTGTTGTATTGTGTGTAATAGTCCTGGGGTTTTCTACAGTAGTCTGTTGTATTGTGTGTAATAGTCCTGGGGTTTTTCTACAGTAGTCTATTGTATTGTCTGTAATAGTCCTGGGGTTTTCTACAGTAGTCTGTTGTATTGTGTGTAATAGTCCTGGGGTTTTCTACAGTAGTTGATTGTATTGTGTGTAATAGTCCTGGGGTTTTCTACAGTAGTCTGTATTGTGTGTAATAGTCCTGGGGTTTTCTACAGTAGGCTGTTGTATTGTGTGTAATAGTCCTGGGGTTTTCTACAGTAGTCTGTTGTATTGTGTGTAATAGTCCTGGGGTTTTCTACAGTAGTCTGTTGTATTGTGTGTAATAGTCCTCGGGGTTTTCTACAGTAGTCTGTTGTATTGTGTGTAATAGTCCTGTGGGTTTTCTACAGTAGTCTGTTGTATTGTGTGTAATAGTCCTGGGGGTTTTCTACAGTAGTCTGTATTGTGTGTAATAGTCCTGGAGGTTTTCTACAGTAGCCTGTTGTATTGTGTGTAATAGTCCTGGGGTTTTCTACAGTAGTCTGTTGTATTGTGTGTAATAGTCCTGGGGGTTTTCTACAGTAGTCTGTATTATGTGTAATAGTCCTGGGGTTTTTCTACAGTAGTCTGTTGTATTGTGTGTAATAGTCCTGGGGGTTTTCTACAGTAGTCTGTTGTATTGTGTGTAATAGTCCTGGGGTTTTCTACAGTAGTCTGTTGTATTGTGTGTAATAGTCCTGGGGGTTTTCTACAGTGGTCGATTGTATTGTGTGTAATAGTCCTGGGGGTTTTCTACAGTAGTCTGTTGTATTGTGTGTAATAGTCCTGGGGGTTTTCTACAGTAGTCTGTTGTATTGTGTAATAGTCCTGGGGGTTTTCTACAGTAGTCTGTTGTATTGTGTGTAATAGTCCTGTGGGTTTTCTACAGTAGTCTGTTGTATTGTGTGTAATAGTCCTGGGGTTTTCTACAGTAGTCTGTATTGTGTGTAATAGTCCTGGGGGTTTTCTACAGTAGCCTGTTGTATTGTGTGTAATAGTCCTGGGGTTTTCTACAGTAGTCTGTTGTATTGTGTGTAATAGTCCTGGGGTTTTCTACAGTAGTCTGTATTATGTGTAATAGTCCTGGGGTTTTCTACAGTAGTCTGTATTATGTGTAATAGTCCTGGGGGTTTTCTACAGTAGTCTGTTGTATTGTGTGTAATAGTCTTGGGGTTTTCTACAGTAGTCTGTTGTATTGTGTGTAATAGTCCTGGGGTTTTCTACAGTAGTCTGTTGTATTGTGTGTAATAGTCCTGGGGTTTTCTACAGTAGTTCATTGTATTGTGTGTAATAGTCCTGGGGGTTTTCTACAGTAGTCTATTGTATTGTGTGTAATAGTCCTGGGGTTTTCTACAGTAGTCTATTGTATTGTGTGTAATAGTCCTGGGGTTTTCTACAGTAGTCTATTGTATTGTGTGGAATAGTCTTGGGGTTTTTATACAGTAGTCTGTTGTATTGTGTGTAATAGTCCTGGGGTTTTTCTACAGTAGTGTATTGTATTGTCTGTAATAGTCCTGGGGTTTTCTACAGTAGTCTGTTGTATTGTGTGTAATAGTCCTGGGGTTTTCTACAGTAGTTGATTGTATTGTGTGTAATAGTCCTGGGGGTTTCTACAGTAGTCTGTTGTATTGTGTGTAATAGTCCTGGGGGTATTCTACAGTAGTCTGTTGTATTGTGTGTAATAGTCCTGGGGTTTTTCTACAGTAGTCTGTTGTATTGTGTGTAATAGTCCTGGGGTTTTCTACAGTAGTCTGTTGTATTGTGTGTAATAGTCCTGGGGGTTTTCTACAGTAGTCTGTTGTATTGTGTGTAATAGTCCTGGGGTTTTTCTACAGTAGTCTGTTGTATTGTGTGTAATAGTCCTGGGGGTTTTCTACAGTAGTCTGTTGTATTGTGTGTAATAGTCCTGGGGGTTTTCTACAGTAGTCTATTGTATTGTGTGTAATAGTCCTGGGGTTTTCTACAGTAGTCTGTTGTATTGTGTGTAATAGTCCTGGGGTTTTCTACAGTAGTCTATTTTATTGTGTGTAATGGTCCTGGGGTTTTCTACAGTAGTCTGTTGTATTGTGTGTAATAGTCCTGGGGTTTTCTACAGTAGTCTGTTGTATTGTGTGTAATAGTCCTGGGGTTTTCTACAGTAGTCTATTGTATTGTGTGTAATAGTCCTGGGGGTTTTCTACAGTAGTCTGTTGTATTGTGTGTAATAGTCATGGGGGTTTTCTACAGTAGTCTGTTGTATTGTGTGTAATAGTCCTGGGGTTTTCTACAGTAGTCTGTTGTATTGTGTGTAATAGTCCTGGGGTTCTCTACAGTAGTCGATTGTATTGTGTGTAATAGTCCTGGGGGTTTTCTACAGTAGTCTATTGTATTGTGTGTAATAGTCCTGGGGGTTTTCTACAGTAGGCTGTTGTATTGTGTGTAATAGTCCTGGGGGTTTTCTACAGTAGTCTGTTGTATTGTGTGTAATAGTCCTGGGGTTTTCTACAGTAGCCTGTTGTATTGTGTGTAATAGTCCTGGGGGTTTTCTACAGTAGTCTGTTGTATTGGGTCCTAAGGAGAGGTTTAAAACATGTTGGCCTGTTGTATTGGGTCCCAAGGAGAGGTTTAAAACATGTTGGCCTGTTGTATTGGTTCCCAAGGAGAGGTTTAAAACGTGTTGGCCTTGGCCTGTTGTATTGGGTCCCAAGGAGAGGTTTAAAACATGTTGGCCTGTTGTATTGGGTCCTAAGGAGAGGTTTAAAACATGTTGGCCTGTTGTATTGGGTCCTAAGGAGAGGTTTAAAACGTGTTGGCCTGTTGTATTGGGTCTCAAGGAGAGGTTTAAAACATGTTGGCCTGTTGTATTGGGTCTCAAGGAGAGGTTTAAAACGTGGTTTTAACACGGGGTTTTCTACAGTAGTCTGTATTGTGTGTAATAGTCCTGGGGTTTTCTACAGTAGTCTATTGTATTGTGTGTAATAGTCCTGGGGGTTTTCTACAGTAGTCGATTGTATTGTGTGTAATAGTCCTGGGGTTTTCTACAGTAGTCTGTTGTATTGTGTGTAATAGTCATGGGGGTTTTCTACAGTAGTCGATTGTATTGTGTGTAATAGTCCTGGGGTTTTCTACAGTAGTCTGTTGTATTGGGTCCTAAGGAGAGGTTTAAAACATGTTGGCCTGTTGTATTGGGTCCCAAGGAGAGGTTTAAAACATGTTGGCCTGTTGTATTGGGTCCTAAGGAGAGGTTTAAAACATGTTGGCCTGTTGTATTGGGTCCTAAGGAGAGGTTTAAAACATGTTGGCCTGTTGTATTGGGTCCTAAGGAGAGGTTTAAAACATGTTGGCCTGTTGTATTGGGTCTCAAGGAGAGGTTTAAAACATGTTGGCCTGTTGTATTGGGTCCCAAGGAGAGGTTTAAAACGTGGTTTTAACACGGGGTTTTCTACAGTAGTCTGTATTGTGTGTAATAGTCCTGAGGTTTTCTACAGTAGTCTATTGTATTGTGTGTAATAGTCCTGGGGGTTTTCTACAGTAGTCTGTTGTATTGTGTGTAATAGTCCTGGGGGTTTTCTACAGTAGTCTGTTGTATTGTGTGTAATAGTCCTGGGGGTTTTCTACAGTAGTCTGTATTGTGTGTAATAGTCCTGGGGGTTTTCTACAGTAGTCTGTTGTATTGTGTGTAATAGTCCTGGGGGTTTTCTACAGTAGTCTGTATTGTGTGTAATAGTCCTGGGGGTTTTCTACAGTAGTCTGTTGTATTGTGTGTAATAGTCCTGGGGTTTTCTACAGTAGTCTGTTGTATTGTGTGTAATAGTCCTGGGGGTTTTCTACAGTAGTCTGTTGTATTGTGTGTAATAGTCCTGTGGGTTTTCTACAGTAGTCTGTTGTATTGTGTGTAATAGTCCTGGGGGTTTTCTACAGTAGTCTGTATTGTGTGTAATAGTCCTGGAGGTTTTCTACAGTAGCCTGTTGTATTGTGTGTAATAGTCCTGGGGGTTTTCTACAGTAGTCTGTTGTATTGTGTGTAATAGTCCTGGGGTTTTCTACAGTAGTCTGTTGTATTGTGTGTAATAGTCCTGGGGTTTTCTACAGTAGTCGATTGTGTTGTGTGTAATAGTCCTGGGGTTTTCTACAGTAGTCTATTGTATTATGTGTAATAGTCCTGGGGGTTTTCTACAGTAGTCTGTTGTATTGTGTGTAATAGTCCTGGGGTTTTCTACAGTAGTCTGTTGTATTGTGTGTAATAGTCCTGGGGTTTTCTACAGTAGTCTGTTGTATTGTGTGTAATAGTCTTGGGGGTTTTCTACAGTAGTCTGTTGTATTGTGTGTAATAGTCCTGGGGGTTTTCTACAGTAGTCTATTGTATTGTGTGGAATAGTCTTGGGGGTTTTCTACAGTAGTCTGTTGTATTGTGTGTGATAGTCCTGGGGTTTTTCTACAGTAGTCTATTGTATTGTCTGTAATAGTCCTGGGGGTTTTCTACAGTAGTCTGTTGTATTGTGTGTAATAGTCCTGGGGGTTTTCTACAGTAGTTGATTGTATTGTGTGTAATAGTCCTGGGTTTTTCTACAGTAGTCTGTTGTATTGTGTGTAATAGTCCTGGGGGTATTCTACAGTAGTCTGTTGTATTGTGTGTAATAGTCCTGGGGTTTTTCTACAGTAGTCTGTTGTATTGTGTGTAATAGTCCTGGGGTTTTCTACAGTAGTCTGTTGTATTGTGTGTAATAGTCCTGGGGGTTTTCTACAGTAGTCTGTTGTATTGTGTGTAATAGTCCTGGGGGTTTTCTACAGTAGTCTGTTGTATTGTGTGTAATAGTCCTGGGGGTTTTCTACAGTAGTCTATTGTATTGTGTGTAATAGTCCTGGGGGTTTTCTACAGTAGTCTGTTGTATTGTGTGTAATAGTCCTGGGGGTTTTCTACAGTAGTCTGTTGTATTGTGTGTAATAGTCCTGGGGTTTTCTACAGTAGTCTGTTGTATTGTGTGTAATAGTCCTGGGGGTTTTCTACAGTAGTCTGTTGTATTGTGTGTAATAGTCCTGGGGGTTTTCTACAGTAGTCTGTTGTATTGTGTGTAATAGTCCTGGGGTTTTCTACAGTAGTCTGTTGTATTGTGTGTAATAGTCCTGGGGTTTTCTACAGTAGTCGATTGTGTTGTGTGTAATAGTCCTGGGGGTTTTCTACAGTAGTCTATTGTATTGTGTGTAATAGTCCTGGGGTTTTCTACAGTAGTCTGTTGTATTGTGTGTAATAGTCCTGGGGGTTTTCTACAGTAGTCTGTTGTATTGTGTGTAATAGTCCTGGGGTTTTCTACAGTAGCCTGTTGTATTGTGTGTAATAGTCCTGGGGGTTTTCTACAGTAGTCTGTTGTATTGTGTGTAATAGTCCTGGGGTTTTTCTACAGTAGTCTATTGTATTGTCTGTAATAGTCCTGTTTTTTTTTACAGTAGTCTGTTGTATTGTGTGTAATAGTCCTGGGGGTTTTCTACAGTAGTTGATTGTATTGTGTGTAATAGTCCTGGGTTTTTCTACAGTAGTCTGTATTGTGTGTAATAGTCCTGGGGTTTTCTACAGTGGTCTGTATTGTGTGTAATAGTCCTGGGGTTTTCTACAGTAGTCTGTTGTATTGTGTCTAATAGTCCTGGGGGTTTTCTACAGTAGTCCGTTGTATTGTGTGTAATAGTCCTGGGGGTTTCTACAGTAGCCTGTTGTATTGTGTGTAATAGTCCTGGGGTTTTCTACAGTAGTCTGTTGTATTGTGTGTAATAGTCCTGGGGTTTTTCTACAGTAGTCTATTGTATTGTCTGTAATAGTCCTGGGGTTTTCTACAGTAGTCTGTTGTATTGTGTGTAATAGTCCTGGGGTTTTCTACAGTAGTTGATTGTATTGTGTGTAATAGTCCTGGGTTTTTCTACAGTAGTCTGTATTGTGTGTAATAGTCCTGGGGTTTTCTACAGTAGGCTGTTGTATTGTGTGTAATAGTCCTGGGGGTTTTCTACAGTAGTCTGTTGTACTGTGTGTAATAGTCCTGGGGTTTTCTACAGTAGTCTGTTGTATTGTGTGTAATAGTCCTGGGGGTTTTCTACAGTAGTCTGTTGTATTGTGTGTAATAGTCCTGTGGGTTTTCTACAGTAGTCTGTTGTATTGTGTAATAGTCCTGGGGGTTTTCTACAGTAGTCTGTATTGTGTGTAATAGTCCTGGAGGTTTTCTACAGTAGCCTGTTGTATTATGTGTAATAGTCCTGGGGTTTTTCTACAGTAGTCTGTTGTATTGTGTGTAATAGTCCTGGGGGTTTCTACAGTAGTCTGTTGTATTGTGTGTAATAGTCCTGGGGGTATTCTACAGTAGTCTGTTGTATTGTGTGTAATAGTCCTGGGGTTTTTCTACAGTAGTCTGTTGTATTGTGTGTAATAGTCCTGGGGTTTTCTACAGTAGTCTGTTGTATTGTGTGTAATAGTCCTGGGGTTTTCTACAGTAGTCTATTGTATTGTGTGTAATAGTCCTGGGGGTTTTCTACAGTAGTCTGTTGTATTGTGTGTAATAGTCCTGGGGGTTTTCTACAGTAGTCTATTGTATTGTGTGTAATAGTCCTGGGGGTTTTAAAACAGTAGTCTGTTGTATTGTGTGTAATAGTCCTGGGGGTTTTCAGAACAGTAGTCTGTTGTATTTGTGTAATAGTCCTGGGGTTTTCTACAGTAGTCTATTGTATTGTGTGTAATAGTCCTGGTTTAAAACATGTTGGGTTTTCTGAACAGTAGTCTGTTGTATTGTGTGTAATAGTCATGGGGGTTTTCTACAGTAGTCTGTTGTATTGTGTGTAATAGTCCTGGGGTTTTCTACAGTAGTCTGTTGTATTGTGTGTAATAGTCCTGGGGTTTTCTACAGTAGTCGATTGTGTTGTGTGTAATAGTCCTGGGGTTTTCTACAGTAGTCTATTGTATTGTGTGTAATAGTCCTGGGGTTTTCTACAGTAGTCTGTTGTATTGTGTGTAATAGTCCTGGGGTTTTCTACAGTAGTCTGTTGTATTGTGTGTAATAGTCCTGGGGTTTTCTACAGTAGCCTGTTGTATTGTGTGTAATAGTCCTGGGGTTTTCTACAGTAGTCTGTTGTATTGTGTGTAATAGTCCTGGGGTTTTTCTACAGTAGTCTATTGTATTGTCTGTAATAGTCCTGTTTTTTTTTTTACAGTAGTCTGTTGTATTGTGTGTAATAGTCCTGGGGTTTTCTACAGTAGTTGATTATTGTATTGTGTGTAATAGTCCTGGGTTTTTCTACAGTAGTCTGTATTGTGTGTAATAGTCCTGGGGTTTTCTACAGTGGTCTGTATTGTGTGTAATAGTCCTGGGGTTTTCTACAGTAGTCTGTTGTATTGTGTCTAATAGTCCTGGGGTTTTAATGAACAGTAGTCCTGTTGTATTGTGTGTAATAGTCCTGGGGGTTTCTACAGTAGCCTGTTGTATTGTGTGTAATAGTCCTGGGGTTTTCTACAGTAGTCTGTTGTATTGTGTGTAATAGTCCTGGGGTTTTTCTACAGTAGTCTATTGTATTGTCTGTAATAGTCCTGGGGGTTTTCTACAGTAGTCTGTTGTATTGTGTGTAATAGTCCTGGGGTTTTCTACAGTAGTTGATTGTATTGTGTGTAATAGTCCTGGGGTTTTCTACAGTAGTCTGTATTGTGTGTAATAGTCCTGGGGTTTTCTACAGTAGGCTGTTGTATTGTGTGTAATAGTCCTGGGGGTTTTCTACAGTAGTCTGTTGTATTGTGTGTAATAGTCCTGGGGTTTTCTACAGTAGTCTGTTGTATTGTGTGTAATAGTCCTGGGGGTTTTCTACAGTAGTCTGTTGTATTGTGTGTAATAGTCCTGTGGGTTTTCTACAGTAGTCTGTTGTATTGTGTGTAATAGTCCTGGGGTTTTCTACAGTAGTCTGTATTGTGTGTAATAGTCCTGGAGGTTTTCTACAGTAGCCTGTTGTATTATGTGTAATAGTCCTGGGGTTTTTCTACAGTAGTCTGTTGTATTGTGTGTAATAGTCCTGGGGTTTTCTACAGTAGTCTGTTGTATTGTGTGTAATAGTCCTGGGGTTTTCTACAGTAGTCTATTGTATTGTGTGTAATAGTCCTGGGGGTTTTCTACAGTAGTCTATTGTATTGTGTGTAATAGTCCTGGGGTTTTCTACAGTAGTCTATTGTATTGTGTGGAATAGTCTTGGGGTTTTTATACAGTAGTCTGTTGTATTGTGTGTAATAGTCCTGGGGTTTTTCTACAGTAGTCTATTGTATTGTCTGTAATAGTCCTGGGGTTTTCTACAGTAGTCTGTTGTATTGTGTGTAATAGTCCTGGGGTTTTCTACAGTAGTTGATTGTATTGTGTGTAATAGTCCTGGGGTTTCTACAGTAGTCTGTTGTATTGTGTGTAATAGTCCTGGGGGTATTCTACAGTAGTCTGTTGTATTGTGTGTAATAGTCCTGGGGTTTTTCTACAGTAGTCTGTTGTATTGTGTGTAATAGTCCTGGGGTTTTCTACAGTAGTCTGTTGTATTGTGTGTAATAGTCCTGGGGTTTTCTACAGTAGTCTATTGTATTGTGTGTAATAGTCCTGGGGTTTTCTACAGTAGTCTGTTGTATTGTGTGTAATAGTCCTGGGGGTTTTCTACAGTAGTCTATTGTATTGTGTGTAATAGTCCTGGGGGTTTTCTACAGTAGTCTGTTGTATTGTGTGTAATAGTCCTGGGGGTTTTCTACAGTAGTCTGTTGTATTGTGTGTAATAGTCCTGGGGTTTTCTACAGTAGTCTATTGTATTGTGTGTAATAGTCCTGGGGGTTTTCTACAGTAGTTGATTGTATTGTGTGTAATAGTCCTGGGTTTTTCTACAGTAGTCTGTTGTATTGTGTGTAATAGTCCTGGGGTTTTCTACAGTAGTCTGTTGTATTGTGTGTAATAGTCCTGGGGGTTTTCTACAGTAGTCGATTGTATTGTGTGTAATAGTCCTGGGGGTTTTCTACAGTAGTCTATTGTATTGTGTGTAATAGTCCTGGGGGTTTTCTACAGTAGTCTGTTGTATTGTGTGTAATAGTCCTGGGGGTTTTCTACAGTAGTCTGTTGTATTGTGTGTAATAGTCCTGGGGTTTTCTACAGTAGTCTGTTGTATTGTCTGTAATAGTCCTGGGGGTTTTCTACAGTAGTCTGTTGTATTGTGTGTAATAGTCCTGGGGTTTTTCTACAGTAGTCTATTGTATGTCTGTAATAGTCCTGTTTTTTTTTACAGTAGTCTGTTGTATTGTGTGTAATAGTCCTGGGGGTTTTCTACAGTAGTCTGTTGTATTGTGTGTAATAGTCCTGGGGTTTTCTACAGTAGTCTGTTGTATTGTGTGTAATAGTCCTGGGGTTTTCTACAGTGGTCTGTTGTATTGTGTGTAATAGTCCTGGGGTTTTCTACAGTAGTCTGTTGTATTGTGAACTAATAGTCCTGGGGGTTTTCTACAGTAGTCCATTGTATTGTGTGTAATAGTCCTGGGGGTTTTCTACAGTAGCCTGTTGTATTGTGTGTAATAGTCCTGGGGGTTTTCTACAGTAGTCTGTTGTATTGTGTGTAATAGTCCTGGGGGTTTTCTACAGTAGTCTGTTGTATTGTGTGTAATAGTCCTGGGGTTTTCTACAGTAGTCTGTTGTATTGTGTGTAATAGTCCTGGGGGTTTTCTACAGTAGTCTGTTGTATTGTGTGTAATAGTCCTGGGGGATTTCTACAGTAGTCTGTTGCGTACAACTGTCCTGGTTGTGTGTCTGTGTATTGTGTAATTGGTGATTTCCACAGTATTCTATTGTATATACTGTAATTGTTCTGGCTTTGTGTGTTTGTCTGTATTGTGTTTCAGGGTTCAATCTGTGGAGGAGAGAAACAAAGTCATGACTGAGACATGGAACCAGCTCCAAGAGCATGCCGCCATGGTGCTCTTACAGAACTGACAACAAGCTGTTACCATCTAACAGAACTGACAACAAGTTGTTACCATCTAACAGAACTGACAACACCCTGTTACCCTCTTACAGAACCAACACCCTGTTCCCCTCTTACAGAACCAACACCCTGTTCCCCTCTTACAGAACCAACACCCTGTTCCCCTCTTACAGAACCAACACCCTGTTCCCCTCTTACAGAACCAACACCCCCTGTACAGAACCAACACCCTGTTCCCCTCTTACAGAACCAACACCCTGTTCCCCTCTTACTGAACCAACACCCTGTTCCCCTCTTACAGAACCAACACCCTGTTCCCCTCTTACAGAACCAACACCCTGTTCCCCTCTTACAGAACCAACACCCTGTTCCCCTCTTACTGAACCAACACCCTGTTACCTACCCTCTTAATGAACCAACACCCTGTTCCCCTCTTACTGAACCAACACCCCTGTTGAACCAACACCCTGTTCCCCCCAGAACCAACACCCTTAATGAACCAACACACCTGTTCCCCTCTGAACCAACAACTTAATGAACCAACACCCTGTTCCCCTCTTAATGAACCACCACCCTGTTCCCCTCTTACTGAACCACCACAAGCAGGACATTACCACGTCCACATGTCTTCTGTCACTACATAGACTGACACATGAAAACCTACAGGATATATGGATTGAATACTACATCTCCCTCAGCTTAACCTGTGTTCTTCCAGGTTGACATCTTGACTTTTAGGAAAAGCGGTAATGGAAGGTTTTACATGATTAGGTTTGATGTTAGCATATGTTACAGGCAATAATGTATGGGTTCTTACATCTGCTTTCTTAGATCCACTGAAGAATGGACCCTGCTTTGATAGGGCTTTCAATAAATTGGGAGATTAAGACTAAATTGTAAATACAGTGTCACAACCAAGTGTCTCACACCAAACAAACGTTCCTTATATTGACAGGGTGTTCTGTCTTAGCCCAACATCTACATCCTTCTGAGGTATCATGCCTCAGAAGTCTCCAATACGACTATTTATTTATGAGAAAACCTAACCCTGTCTTCGCCCCTTATCGAAGGTAATGCCACAGTCCGCTCTGCTGAGCATGACACTTTGTGTCCAAGGAAAATCAGATTTTCAGTTTATCCCTCTACTCTTCTCACATTCACTTAGCTATGGAACGTCATCTTTCTCTGACAACCATGTTTCTGTAAAATAATACATTATATTGTGTCCGACCGCCTTGAATCGGCCTCGGGGACACGCAGCCCGCGTACAGCAGTTGGAACAGAGGGAGATTCCAGCTCAAAGCACTATACTTGTACGGCTCCGGTGACCTTGGATAAAGAAGGACTTGTGTTTTAAAGAACAGTTTTCTTGAATATTTCTTAGACAAGAAGATACAACAGAGATCCAGAGGAAACTAGAATTGCCCGTATATAGATGCCTTGTTCAAAACAACTGGGAACTCTGGAAAAAGTAGGAGTTGGATGACCAATGTTCAATTAGATTTTTCCCAGTCTGAGTTTTTTCGAGTTCCCAGTTGATTTGAACGTGGCAAGAGTTGCGATCTGGTCTCGAAACTCGATGATCAACTCTTCTTAGCCACACAGTTTATATTCTACACATACACGTAATTTACAGTCCAGCAAATGGTCACAGCTG
Source organism: Oncorhynchus keta (assembly GCF_023373465.1). NCBI lineage: Eukaryota > Metazoa > Chordata > Actinopteri > Salmoniformes > Salmonidae > Oncorhynchus > Oncorhynchus keta. The sequence continues at coordinate 161,632 of NW_026290990.1, forward strand.
TCTGCCATTCCTGGGTTGGCCATTAACTGCAGCTCAAAACCAGCTCAGAATCAGTTACCCATTCTAACTTCAAAACCAGCTCAGAATCAGTTATCCATTCTAACTTCCAAACCAGCTCAGAATCAGTTACCCATTCTAACTTCAAAACCAGCTCAGAATCAGTTACCCATTCTAACTTCAAAACCAGCTCAGAATCAGTTACCCATTCTAACTTCAAAACCAGCTCAGAATCAGTTACCCATTCTAACTTCAAAACCAGCTCAGAATCAGTTACCCATTCTAACTTCAAAACCAGCTCAGAATCAGTTACCCATTCTAACTTCAAAACCAGCTCAGAATCAGTTACCCATTCTAACTTCAAAACCAGCTCAGAATCAGTTATCCATTCTAACTCAAAACCATCTCAGAATCAGTTACATTCTAACTTCAAAACCAGCTCAGAATCAGTTATCCATTCTAACTTCCAAACCACTCAGAATCAGTTATCCATTCTAACTTCCATACCAGCTCAGAATCAGTTACCCATTCTAACTTCAAAACCAGCTCAGAATCAGTTATCCATTCTAACTTCAAAACCAGCTCAGAATCAGTTACCCATTCTAACTTCAAACCATCTCAGAATCAGTTACCCATTCTAACTTCAAAACCAGCTCAGTCCCCTCCCCCTCGCGCTTGCTATTGATGGAAACAGACTGAACTCTTGCTCTGCCCAATCAAACTGCCCCGTTTGTGCCATCTGCCTTGGCATTGACTGGTAGCGGTAAAGGGCCTGGGCTAAACCAATACAAATGTTCAGACTTTTGAACTCTGTATTGTTGGGAAAGGACTCGTAAGGAAGCATCTCACGGTAAAGTCTTATTAGATTGTTGATTAGACCAGATCTTTCATGCACATTGCTAGATATTTGACTCAAAGTATTTCTGGCATGTTTCACAGGCTCTGACTGTATGCTCTATATCAGCATTCATATTGGGCCAGAATAACACTGCTTCTGCACGTTATTTGGACTTTTCAATCCCTAGATGGCCCTCATGTACAGCGGCAAGAAAAAGTACCTCTTGAAATGTACTGGATTTCTGCATAATTTGGTCATAAAATTAGATCTGATCTTCATCTAAGTCACAACAACAGACAAACAAACAGTCTGCTAAAACTAATAACACACAAATTGTATTTTTCTTGTCTATATTGAATACATCATTTAAACATTCAGTGTAGGTTGGAAAAAGTATGTGAACCCCTAGGCTAATGACTTCTACAAAAGATCATTGGAGTCAGCTAACCTAGAGTCCAATCATTGAGACGAGATTGGAGATGTTGGTTGGAGCTGCCTTGCCCTATAAAAAAAAAAAAAAATAGTTTGCTATTTGCAAGAAGCATTGCCTGATGTGAACTATGTCTCGAACAAAAGAGATTTCAGAAGACCCAAGTTGAAGAATTGTTGACTTGCATGAAGCTGGAAAGGGTTACAGAAGTATCCCTAAAAGCCTTGAAGTTCACCAGTCCACGGTAAGACAAATGGTCTATAAATGGAGAAAGTTCAGCACTGTTGCTCCTCTTCCTAGGACTGGCCATCCTGCAAAGCATCATGGTTTGGGTCTGATTTGCTGCCTCATGGCCTGGACAGCTTGCTATCGTCGACGGAAAAATGAATTCCCAAGTTTATCAAGACATTTTGTAGGAGAATATTAGGCTGTCTGCCAATTGAAACTCAACAGAAGTTGGGTGATGCAACAGGACAACGACCCAAAACACAGAAATAAATCAACAACAAAATGGCTTCAACAGAAGAAAATACACCTTCTGCTGAGACACAGTCCTGACCTCAACCCGATTTGAGATGCTGTGGCATGACCACAAGAGAACGGTTCACACCAGACATCCCAAGAATATTGCTGAACTGAAACAGTTTTGTAAAGAGGAATGGTCCAAAATCCCTCCTGACCGTTGTGCAGGTCTGATCCATTTAGTTGAGGTTATTTCTGCAGAAGTCCAGGTCCAAACGGTTCACATACGTTTTCTTGCCACAGTATTTTGATCAGCATGTTTTTCTGTAACACACTTGGTATCAGAATTCTTGAACCCTTAAACAGAATTCCATCAAGCAGATGGCTCATCCTGTATTGACCACACCACCCGCATGTTATGGCTTAAATCACCTTTTGCAAACACTCATATTTTGCAGTAGCAGGTTAAATAACTGCCCACGTTTCATCTGAGACAGGGCAACTCTTTCTGATAAGGTTTCCATGTATGGTCTCGTCCTGCTCCTATATTTGGTTTGGTTCTGAGCTGTCAAAAGCTCTGGACAATGTGTCTGCCAAAACAATTCTTTCCCTAGCCTGTACTCGAGTTGCAAGTAATATTTCTGAAGTTTTAGAAACAGTCTCTGTACCCTTGGTGGTGTATATGTGAGACCCGTCTTTACAATATTAACCAAAGGTTTATGATGTGTTTCACCACATAAACACATCGGATTTCTCACATGCCTCTTTCTCAATCTGAGCATAGTTACACTCTGACGTGGTCAGAGCCCTGGAGGCATATGCAACTGGACACCAACTAGTGGCATAGTTACACTCTGACGTGGTCAGAGCCCTGGAGGCATATGCAACTGGGCACCAACTAGTGGCATAGTTACACTCTGACGTTGTCAGAGCCCTGGAGGCAACTGGGCTCCAACTAGTGGCATAGTTACACTCAGACGTTGTCAGAGCCCTGGAGGCAACTGGGCTCCAACTAGTGGCATAGTTACACTCAGACGTTGTCAGAGCCCTGGAGGCATATGCAACTGGACACCAACTAGTGGCATAGTTACACTCAGACGTGGTCAGAGCCCTGGAGGCAACTGGGCTCCAACTAGTGGCATAGTTACACTCAGACGTTGTCAGAGCCCTGGAGGCAACTGGGCTCCAACTAGTGGCATAGTTACACTCAGACGTGGTCAGAGCCCTGGAGGCATATGCAACTGGGCACCAACTAGTGGCATAGTTACACTCAGGCGTGGTCAGAGCCCTGGAGGCAACTGGGCTCCAACTAGTGGCATAGTTACACTCAGACGTTGTCAGAGCCCTGGAGGCATATGCAACTGGGCTCCAACTAGTGGCATAGTTACACTCAGACGTGGTCAGAGCCCTGGAGGCATATGCAACTGGGCTCCAACTAGTGGCATAGTTACACTCAGACGTTGTCAGAGCCCTGGAGGCAACTGGGCTCCAACTAGTGGCATAGTTACACTCAGACGTTGTCAGAGCCCTGGAGGCATATGCAACTGGGCACCAACTAGTGGCATAGTTACACTCAGACGTGGTCAGAGCCCTGGAGGCATATGCAACTGGGCACCAACTAGTGGCATAGTTACACTCAGACGTGGTCAGAGCCCTGGAGGCATATGCAACTGGGCTCCAACTAGTGGCATAGTTACACTCAGACGTTGTCAGAGCCCTGGAGGCATATGCAACTGGACACCAACTAGTGGCATAGTTACACTCAGACGTGGTCAGAGCCCTGGAGGCAACTGGACACCAACTAGTGGCATAGTTACACTCTGACGTTGTCAGAGCCCTGGAGGCATATGCAACTGGGCTCCAACTAGTGGCATAGTGGCAAAAGCTTCCTAGGGTTAGGGCTGCTTGGAATTTAGAAGAGAGTGGGAGCAGAGACAGAGGAGGAAAATGTAGACACTCAGACGTTGTTAGAGCCCTGGAGGCATATGCAACTGGACACCAACTAGTGGCATAGTTACACTCAGACGTTGTCAGAGCCCTGGAGGCATATGCAACTGGGCTCCAACTAGTGGCATAGTTACACTCAGACGTTGTCAGAGCCCTGGAGGCATATGCAACTGGACACCAACTAGTGGCATAGTTACACTCAGACGTTGTCAGAGCCCTGGAGGCAACTGGGCACCAACTAGTGGCATAGTTACACTCAGACGTGGTCAGAGCCCTGGAGGCATATGCAACTGGGCTCCAACTAGTGGCATAGTTACACTCAGACGTGGTCAGAGCCCTGGAGGCATATGCAACTGGGCACCAACTAGTGGCATAGTTACACTCAGACGTTGTCAGAGCCCTGGAGGCATATGCAACTGGGCTCCAACTAGTGGCATAGTTACACTCAGACGTTGTCAGAGCCCTGGAGGCATATGCAACTGGACACCAACTAGTGGCATAGTTACACTGGAGGCATATGCAACTGGGCACCAACTAGTGGCATAGTTACACTCGGACAGACGTTGTCAGAGCCCTGGAGGCATATGCAACTGGGCACCAACTAGTGGCATAGTTACACTCAGACGTTGTCAGAGCCCTGGAGGCATATGCAACTGGGCTCCAACTAGTGGCATAGTTACACTCAGACGTTGTCAGAGCCCTGGAGGCATATGCAACTGAGGGCTCCAACTAGTGGCATAGTTACACTCAGACGTTGTCAGAGCCCTGGAGGCATATGCAACTGGGCTCCAACTAGTGGCATAGTTACACTCAGACGTTGTTAGAGCCCTGGGAGTGGGCATATGCAGAGCCCTGGGCTCCAACTAGTGGCATAGTTACACTCAGACATTGTCAGAGCCCTGGAGGCATATGCAACTGGACACCAACTAGTGGCATAGTTACACTCAGACGTTGTCAGAGCCCTGGAGGCATATGCAACTGGACACCAACTAGTGGCATAGTTACACTCAGACGTTGTCAGAGCCCTGGAGGCATATGCAACTGGGCTCCAACTAGTGGCATAGTTACACTCAGACGTTGTTAGAGCCCTGGAGGCATATGCAACTGGGCTCCAACTAGTGGCATAGTTACACTCAGACGTTGTCAGAGCCCTGGAGGCATATGCAACTGGACACCAACTAGTGGCATAGTTACACTCAGACGTTGTCAGAGCCCTGGAGGCAACTGGACACCAACTAGTGGCATAGTTACACTCAGACGTGGTCAGAGCCCTGGAGGCATATGCAACTGGACACCAACTAGTGGCATAGTTCTGTGGCTCAGTTGGAGGCATCGCTTCAGGGTCAGAGTGGGCGATTCCAACTAGTGGACCACCCATACGTAGAATGTATGCACACATGACTGTAAGTCGCTTTGGATAAAAGCGTCAGCTAAATGGCATATTACACTCAGACGTGGTCAGAGCTATATATAGTGGCATAGTTACACTCAGACGTGGTCAGAGCCCTGGAGGCATATGCAACTGGACACCAACTAGTGGCATAGTTACACTCAGACGTTGTCAGAGCCCTGGAGGCATATGCAACTGGGCTCCAACTAGTGGCATAGTTACACTCAGACGTGGTCAGAGCCCTGGAGGCATATGCAACTGGGCTCCAACTAGTGGCATAGTTACACTCAGACGTGGTCAGAGCCCTGGAGGCAACTGGCACCAACTAGTGGCATAGTTACACTCAGACGTGGTCAGAGCCCTGGAGGCATATGCAACTGGACACCAACTAGTGGCATAGTTACACTCAGACGTGGTCAGAGCCCTGGAGGCATATGCAACTGGACACCAACTAGTGGCATAGTTACACTCTGACGTTGTCAGAGCCCTGGAGGCATATGCAACTGGACACCAACTAGTGGCATAGTTACACTCAGACGTTGTCAGAGCCCTGGAGGCATATGCAACTGGACACCAACTAGTGGCATAGTTACACTCAGACGTTGTCAGAGCCCTGGAGGCATATGCAACTGGACACCAACTAGTGGCATAGTTACACTCAGACGTTGTCAGACGTAGACGGTCACTTTAGAGCCCTGGAGGCAACTGGGCACCAACTAGTGGCATAGTTACACTCAGACGTTGTCAGAGCCCTGGAGGCAACTGGGCTCCAACTAGTGGCATAGTTACACTCAGACGTTGTCAGAGCCCTGGAGGCAACTGGGCTCCAACTAGTGGCATAGTTACACTCAGACGTTGTCAGAGCCCTGGAGGCATATGCAACTGGACACCAACTAGTGGCATAGTTACACTCAGACGTTGTCAGAGCCCTGGAGGCATATGCAACTGGGCTCCAACTAGTGGCATAGTTACACTCAGACGTTGTCAGAGCCCTGGAGGCATATGCAACTGGACACCAACTAGTGGCATAGTTACACTCAGACGTTGTCAGAGCCCTGGAGGCATATGCAACTGGACACCAACTAGTGGCATAGTTACACTCAGACGTTGTCAGAGCCCTGGAGGCAACTGGGCTCCAACTAGTGGCATAGTTACACTCAGACGTTGTCAGAGCCCTGGAGGCATAGGCAACTGGGCTCCAACTAGTGGCATAGTTACACTCAGACGTTGTTAGAGCCCTGGAGGCATATGCAACTGGGCTCCAACTAGTGGCATAGTTACACTCAGACGTTGTCAGAGCCCTGGAGGCAACTGGGCTCCAACTAGTGGCATAGTTACACTCAGACGTGGTCAGAGCCCTGGAGGCATATGCAACTGGGCTCCAACTAGTGGCATAGTTACACTCAGACGTTGTCAGAGCCCTGGAGGCAACTGGGCTCCAACTAGTGGCATAGTTACACTCAGACGTTGTCAGAGCCCTGGAGGCATATGCAACAGGGCTCCAACTAGTGGCATAGTTACACTCAGACGTGGTTAGAGCCCTGGAGGCAACTGGGCTCCAACTAGTGGCATAGTTACACTCAGACGTTGTCAGAGCCCTGGAGGCAACTGGGCTCCAACTAGTGGCATAGTTACACTCAGACGTTGTCAGAGCCCTGGAGGCATATGCAACTGGGCTCCAACTAGTGGCATACTGCTGTAACAGCATTGCACCTTTTCTTAACTAGGCAAGTCAGTTATTAAGAACAAATTCTTATTTACGATGACGGCCATCCCGGCCAAACCCGGACGACGCTGGGCCAATTGTGCGCCGCCCTATGGGACTCTCAATCACAGCCAGATGTGATACAGCCTGGATTTGTACCAGGGACTGTAGTGACACCTCTTGCACTGAGATGCAGTGCCTTAGACCGCTGCGCCACTCAGGAGCCCAAGGTATCTGGTGAGATGTGCTTGCATGCTCAGTGTATGCATGATTACTGTTCCAACACCACTCTAGTTTTACACAGTAGACGTCTCATCTGACTCATGTGAGTTGCCAGCTTAGCGACAAACTAGTTAATCCCACCTAAGAACCTTTATATACCCTCTTGATCGGTAGACGGTTCCTTATGGCTGTCACTTTGCTCTGGTCTATCTGAACATCTTCACATATTTGTTTTTCACCCAATAAAGTTATTTCTGTCTTTCTGAATTTACATTTGTCTGTGTTTAGCTTTAGCCCATTAGCTCTGGCTAGATCAAGTGCTGCTTTCAAGCTTGTGCTGTGCTCTTCAAGAGTCTAACCCCATATTAGCACATCATCAATGTACACTTTTGTGCCAGGCTTACTCTCAAATATCTGTTAGACTGTCTTATGAAAGACTTCCTGGTGCAGAAGTGAGACCAAACAGGAGCCTTTTAAATGAGTACCTACCAAAAGGAGTATTGAAAGTACAAAGCCTTGTACTCTCCTTGTCTGATCTGCCAAACCCCTGAGGAGGCGTCTAGCTTTGAGAAGTCTGTAACCCCTGAGGAGGCGTCTAGCTTTGAGAAGTCTGTAACCCCTGAGGAGGCGTCTAGCTTTGAGAAGTCTGTAACCCCTGAGGAGGCGTCTAGCTTTGAGAAGTCTGTAACCCCTGAGGAGGCGTCTAGCTTTGAGAAGTCTGTAACCCCTGAGGAGGCGTCTAGCTTTGAGAAGTCTGTAACCCCTGAGGAGGCGTCTAGCTTTGAGAAGTCTGTAACCCCTGAGGAGGCGTCTAGCTTTGAGAAGTCTGTAACCCCTGAGGAGGTCGTCTAGCTTTGAGAAGTCTGTAACCCCTGAGGAGGCGTCTAGCTTTGAGAAGTCTGTAACCCCTGAGGAGGCGTCTAGCTTTGAGAAGTCTGTAACCCCTGAGGAGGCGTCTAGCTTTGAGAAGTCTGTAACCCCTGAGGAGGCGTCTAGCTTTGAGAAGTCTGTAACCCCTGAGGAGGCGTCTAGCTTTGAGAAGTCTGTAACCCCTGAGGAGGCGTCTAGCTTTGAGAAGTCTGTAACCCCTGAGGAGGCGTCTAGCTTTGAGAAGTCTGTAACCCCTGAGGAGCTCTGGCGTCTGAGCTTTTTGAGGAAGTCTGTAACCCCTGAGGACTGGCGCTCTGCTAGCTTTGAGAAGTCTGTAACCCTGAGGATAATGCGTCAGCTTTGAGAAGTCTGTAACCCCTGAGGAGGGTCTAGCTTTGAGAAGTCTGTAACCCCTGAGGAGGCGTCTAGCTTTGGAAGTCTGTAACCCCTGCATGGTCCCTACAGAATAGCTGGTCTGAAGCTTTCCCTTAGTGATAATTTTACATAGTTGAGCTGGTCTTTGATAATGAACCAGGTGCATTAGCACAGTCTGATAAGAGCTCTAGGTGCTTCTGGTCAACTAGCTGGTCTCTTAGTGATAATGACCCATTCAGAGGTCTTTCTAGTTGCATGGATCACTGGTCTAGCCTCAGTAGCTCTGCTTTTAGCTGGTCTCTTAGTGATAATGAGACCTTTCTAGGTACATGGATCACTGGTCTACAGTAGCTCTGCTTTTAGCTGGTCTCTTAGTGATAATGAGACCTTTCTAGGTGCATGGATCACTGGTCTACAGTAGCTCTGCTTTTAGCTGGTCTCTTAGTGATAATGAGACCTTTCTAGGTGCATGGATCACTGGTCTACAGTAGCTCTGCTTTTAGCTGGTCTCTTAGTGATAATGAGACCTTTCTAGGTGCATGGATCACTGGTCTACAGTAGCTCTGCTTTTAGCTGGTCTCTTAGTGATAATGAGACCTTTCTAGGTGCATGGATCACTGGTGGTCAGTGTAATGAGCTCTGCTTTTAGCTGGTCTCTTAGTGATAATGAGACCTTTCTAGGTGCATGGATCACTGGTCTACAGTAGCTCTGCTTTTAGCTGGTCTCTTAGTGATAATGAGACCTTTCTAGGTGCATGGATCACTGGTCTACAGTAGCTCTGCTTTTAGCTGGTCTCTTAGTGATAATGAGACCTTTCTAGGTGCATGGATCACTGGTCTACAGTAGCTCTGCTTTTAGCTGGTCTCTTAGTGATAATGAGACCTTTCTAGCTCTGGTGCATGGATCACTGGTCTACAGTAGCTCTGCTTTTAGCTGGTCTCTTAGTGATAATGAGACCTTTCTAGGTGCATGGATCACTGGTCTACAGTAGCTCTGCTTTTAGCTGGTCTCTTAGTGATAATGAGACCTTTCTAGGTGCATGGATCACTGGTCTACAGTAACTCTGCTTTTAGCTGGTCTCTTAGTGATAATGAGACCTTTCTAGGTGCATGGATCACTGGTCTACAGTAGCTCTGCTTTTAGCTGGTCTCTTAGTGATAATGAGACCTTTCTAGGTGCATGGATCACTGGTCTACAGTAACTCTGCTTTTAGCTGGTCTCTTAGTGATAATGAGACCTTTCTAGGTGCATGGATCACTGGTCTACAGTAGCTCTGCTTTTAGCTGGTCTCTTAGTGATAATGAGACCTTTCTAGGTGCATGGATCACTGGTCTACAGTAACTCTGCTTTTAGCTGGTCTCTTAGTGATAATGAGACCTTTCTAGGTGCATGGATCACTGGTCTACAGTAGCTCTGCTTTTAGCTGGTCTCTTAGTGATAATGAGACCTTTCTAGGTGCATGGATCACTGGTCTACAGTAGCTCTGCTTTTAGCTGGTCTCTTAGTGATAATGAGACCTTTCTAGGTGCATGGATCACTGGTCTACAGTAGCTCTGCTTTTAGCTGGTCTCTTAGTGATAATGAGACCTTTCTAGGGATCATGGATCACTGGTCTACAGTAGCTCTGCTTTTAGCTGGTCTCTTAGTGATAATGAGACCTTTCTAGGTGCATGGATCACTGGTCTACAGTAGCTCTGCTTTTAGCTGGTCTCTTAGTGATAATGAGACCTTTCTAGGTGCATGGATCACTGGTCTACAGTAGCTCTGCTTTTAGCTGGTCTCTTAGTGATAATGAGACCTTTCTAGGTGCATGGATCACTGGTCTACAGTAGCTCTGCTTTTAGCTGGTCTCTTAGTGATAATGAGACCTTTCTAGGTGCATGGATCACTGGTCTACAGTAGCTCTGCTTTTAGCTGGTCTCTTAGTGATAATGAGACCTTTCTAGGTGCATGGATCACTGGTCTACAGTAACTCTGCTTTTAGCTGGTCTCTTAGTGATAATGAGACCTTTCTAGGTGCATGGATCACTGGTCTAGAGTAGCTCTGCTTTTAGCTGGTCTCTTAGTGATAATGAGACCTTTCTAGGTGCATGGATCACTGGTCTACAGTAGCTCTGCTTTTAGCTGGTCTCTTAGTGATAATGAGACCTTTTCTAGGTGCATGGATCACTGGTCTAGAGTAGCTCTGCTTTTAGCTGGTCTCTTAGTGATAATGAGACCTTTCTAGGTGCATGGATCACTGGTCTACAGTAACTCTGCTTTTAGCTGGTCTCTTAGTGATAATGAGACCTTTCTAGGTGCATGGATCACTGGTCTACAGTAGCTCTGCTTTTAGCTGGTCTCTTAGTGATAATGAGACCTTTCTAGGTGCATGGATCACTGGTCTACAGTAGCTCTGCTTTTAGCTGGTCTCTTAGTGATAATGAGACCTTTCTAGGTGCATGGATCACTGGTCTGAGACCTTTCAGTGCATGGCTCTGCTTTTAGCTGGTCTCTTAGTGATAATGAGACCTTTCTAGGTGCATGGATCACTGGTCTACAGTAGCTCTGCTTTTAGCTGGTCTCTTAGTGATAATGAGACCTTTCTAGGTGCATGGATCACTGGTCTACAGTAGCTCTGCTTTTAGCTGGTCTCTTAGTGATAATGAGACCTTTCTAGGTGCATGGATCACTGGTCTACAGTAGCTCTGCTTTTAGCTGGTGGTCTCTTAGTGATAATGAGACCTTTCTAGGTGCATGGATCACTGGTCTACAGTAGCTCTGCTTTTAGCTGGTCTCTTAGTGATAATGAGACCTTTCTAGGTGCATGGATCACTGGTCTACAGTAGCTCTGCTTTTAGCTGGTCTCTTAGTGATAATGAGACCTTTCTAGGTGCATGGATCACTGGTCTACAGTAGCTCTGCTTTTAGCTGGTCTCTTAGTGATAATGAGACCTTTCTAGGTGCATGGATCACTGGTCTACAGTAGCTCTGCTTTTAGCTGGTCTCTTAGTGATAATGAGACCTTTCTAGGTGCATGGATCACTGGTCTACAGTAGCTCTGCTTTTAGCTGGTCTCTTAGTGATAATGAGACCTTTCTAGGTGCATGGATCACTGGTCTACAGTAACTCTGCTTTTAGCTGGTCTCTTAGTGATAATGAGACCTTTCTAGGTGCATGGATCACTGGTCTACAGTAGCTCTGCTTTTAGCTGGTCTCTTAGTGATAATGAGACCTTTCTGCATGGATCACTGGTCTACAGGCTTTTACCTTAGTGATAATTTCTAGGTGCATGGATCACTGGTCTACAGTAACTCTGCTTTTAGCTGGTCTCTTAGTGATAATGAGACCTTTCTAGGTGCATGGATCACTGGTCTACAGTAGCTCTGCTTTTAGCTGGTCTCTTAGTGATAATGAGACCTTTCTAGGTGCATGGATCACTGGTCTACAGTAACTCTGCTTTTAGCTGGTCTCTTAGTGATAATGAGACCTTTCTAGGTGCATGGATCACTGGTCTACAGTAGCTCTGCTTTTAGCTGGTCTCTTAGTGATAATGAGACCTTTCTAGGTGCATGGATCACTGGTCTACAGTAGCTCTGCTTTTAGCTGGTCTCTTAGTGATAATGAGACCTTTCTAGGTGCATGGATCACTGGTCTACAGTAGCTCTGCTTTTAGCTGGTCTCTTAGTGATAATGAGACCTTTCTAGGTGCATGGATCACTGGTCTACAGTAGCTCTGCTTTTAGCTGGTCTCTTAGTGATAATGAGACCTTTCTAGGTGCATGGATCACTGGTCTACAGTAGCTCTGCTTTTAGCTGGTCTCTTAGTGATAATGAGACCTTTCTAGGTGCATGGATCACTGGTCTACAGTAGCTCTGCTTTTAGCTGGTCTCTTAGTGATAATGAGACCTTTCTAGGTGCATGGATCACTGGTCTGTTTGGCTGCTCTAACTCCATGTTGTGCTGCACCTTGAGGTTTCCTATTTCCTGAAAAACATCAGCATCCTGAACCTGTTTCACTGGACCCAGTAAGTTACATGACTTGAACCCAATGATGGGTGTTTTTTCTCCAATTACTATGACTAAAGGACCCTTGATCATCTACCTCCAGCACTAATGTGGAATGATGTTGACCTGTGATCCAGTGTCAAGTTTGAACACAATGTGCGTTCCATTAGTCTTGTAGAAGTCCAGTCCTCGTCTGGTCCTGCTAGCTCGACTGTTCCTACAAAGAGGTCACCCAAAGCCCCCTCGTCTGGTCCTGCTAGCTCGACTGTTCCTACAAAGAGGTCACCCAAAGCCCCCTCACTGTACTCGCTGCTGTTGTCCTGGTCCTCATTGACACAGTGTTGCCTCCGCTGCCTGCATAGTTCTTCATGACACAGTGTAATGTGTTGCCTGCATAGTTCTTCATGACACAGTGTAATGTGTTGCCTCCGCTGCCTGCATAGTTCTTCATGACACAGTGTAATGTGTTGCCTCCGCTGCCTGCATAGTTCTTCATGACACAGTGTAATGTGTTGCCTCCGCTGCCTGCATGGTTCTTCATGACACAGTGTAATGTGTTGCCTGCATGGTTCTTCATGACACAGTGTAATGTGTTGCCTCCGCTGCCTGCATAGTTCTTCATGACACAGTGTAATGTGTTGCCTCCTCTGCCTGCATGGTTCTTCATGACACAGTGTAATGTGTTGTCTCCTCTGCCTGCATGGTTCTTCATGACACAGTGTTGCCTCCGCTGCCTGCATGGTTCTTCATGACACAGTGTTGCCTCCGCTGCCTGCATGGTTCTTCATGACACAGTGTAATGTGTTGTCTCCTCTGCCTGCATGGTTCTTCATGACACAGTGTTGCCTCCGCTGCCTGCATGGTTCTTCATGACACAGTGTAATGTGTTGTCTCCTCTGCCTGCATGGTTCTTCATGACACAGTGTAATGTGTTGTCTCCTCTGCCTGCATGGTTCTTCATGACACAGTGTTGCCTCCGCTGCCTGCATGGTTCTTCATGACACAGTGTTGCCTCCGCTGCCTGCATGGTTCTTCATGACACAGTGTAATGTGTTGTCTCCTCTGCCTGCATGGTTCTTCATGACACAGTGTTGCCTCCGCTGCCTGCATGGTTCTTCATGACACAGTGTTGCCTCCGCTGCCTGCATGGTTCTTCATGACACAGTGTAATGTGTTGCCTCCGCTGCCTGCATAGTTCTTCATGACACAGTGTAATGTGTTGCCTCCGCTGCCTGCATGGTTCTTCATGACACAGTGTAATGTGTTGCCTCCTCTGCCTGCATGGTTCTTCATGACACAGTGTAATGTGTTGTCTCCTCTGCCTGCATGGTTCTTCATGACACAGTGTAATGTGTTGCCTCCGCTGCCTGCATAGTTCTTCATGACACAGTGTAATGTGTTGTCTCCTCTGCCTGCATGGTTCTTCATGACACAGTGTAATGTGTTGTCTCCTCTGCCTGCATGGTTCTTCATGACACAGTGTAATGTGTTGTCTCCTCTGCCTGCATGGTTCTTCATGACACAGTGTTGCCTCCGCTGCCTGCATGGTTCTTCATGACACAGTGTAATGTGTTGTCTCCGCTGCCTGCATAGTTCTTCATGACACAGTGTAATGTGTTGTCTCCTCTGCCTGCATGGTTCTTCATGACACAGTGTAATGTGTTGTCTCCGCTGCCTGCATAGTTCTTCATGACACAGTGTAATGTGTTGCCTCCGCTGCCTGCATGGTTCTTCATGACACAGTGTAATGTGTTGTCTCCTCTGCCTGCATGGTTCTTCATGACACAGTGTAATGTGTTGTCTCCGCTGCCTGCATGGTTCTTCATGACACAGTGTAATGTGTTGCCTGCATGGTTCTTCATGACACAGTGTTGTCTCCGCTGCCTGCATGGTTCTTCATGACACAGTGTTGCCTCCTCTGCCTGCATGGTTCTTCATGACACAGTGTTGCCTCCTCTGCCTGCATGGTTCTTCATGACACAGTGTAATGTGGTCTGTGCTCTCCTCCACAGTTGTGACACTAGTTTCTATATGCTGGGCACTAGCGAGGTCTGTGCTCTCCTCCACAGTTGTGACACTAGTTTCTATATGCTGGGCACTAGCGAGGTCTGTGCTCTCCTCCACAGTTGTGACACTAGTTTCTATATGCTGGGCACTAGCGAGGTCTGTGCTCTCCTCCACAGTTGTGACACTAGTTTCTATATGCTGGGCACTAGCGAGGTCTGTGCTCTCCTCCACAGTTGTGACACTAGTTTCTATATGCTGGGCACTAGCGAGGTCTGTGCTCTCCTCCACAGTTGTGACACTAGTTTCTATATGCTGGGCACTAGCGAGGTCTGTGCTCTCCTCCACAGTTGTGACACTAGTTTCTATATGCTGGGCACTAGCGAGGTCTGTGCTCTCCTCCACAGTTGTGACACTAGTTTCTATATGCTGGGCACTAGCGAGATCTGTGCTCTCCTCCACAGTTGTGACACTAGTTTCTATATGCTGGGCACTAGCGAGGTCTGTGCTCTCCTCCACAGTTGTGACACTAGTTTCTATATGCTGGGCACTAGCGAGGTCTGTGCTCTCCTCCACAGTTGTGACACTAGTTTCTATATGCTGGGCACTAGCGAGGTCTGTGCTCTCCTCCACAGTTGTGACACTAGTTTCTATATGCTGGGCACTAGCGAGGTCTGTGCTCTCCTCCACAGTTGTGACACTAGTTTCTATATGCTGGGCACTTGCGAGGTCTGTGCTCTCCTCCGCAGTTGCCACACAAGCTCTTTCATTTATTTATTTATTTTATTTCACCTTTATTTAACCAGGTAGGCAAGTTGAGAACAAGTTCTCATTTACAACTGCGACAGTCAATAACACAATAAAAAAATTCTATATACAGTGTGTGCAAATGGCATGAGGTGGTAAGGCAATAAATATGCCATAGTAGCAAAGTAATTACAATTCAGCAGATTAACACTGGAGTGTGTCACGTTCCTCGTTAATACAGTATGGTCTATAGAATAACATACAGTAACCTACCCTGGTATCATTAATACAGTATGGTCTATAGAATAACATACAGTAACCTACCCTGGTATCATTAATACAGTATGGTCTATAGAATAACATACAGTAACCTACCCTGGTATCATTAATACAGTATGGTCTATAGAATAACATACAGTAACCTACCCTGGTATCATTAATACAGTATGGTCTATAGAATAACATAAAGTAACCCACCCTGGTATCATTAATACAGTATGGTCTATAGATAATAACATAAAGTAACCTACCCTGGTATCATTAATACAGTATGGTCTATAGAATAACATAAAGTAACCTACCCTGGTATCATTAATACAGTATGGTCTATAGAATAACAAAGTAACCTACCCTGGTATCATTAATACAGTATGGTCTATAGAATAACAAAGTAACCTACCCTGGTATCATATTAATACAGTATGGTCTATAGAATAACATAAAGTAACCTACCCTGGTATCATATTAATACAGTATGGTCTATAGAATAACATAAAGTAACCTACCCTGGTATCATTAATACAGTATGGTCTATAGAATAACATAAAGTAACCTACCCTGGTATCATATTAATACAGTATGGTCTATAGAATAACATAAAGTAACCTACCCTGGTATCATTAATACAGTATGGTCTATAGAATAACATAAAGTAACCTACCCTGGTATCATTAATACAGTATGGTCTATAGAATAACATAAAGTAACCTACCCTGGTATCATTAATACAGTATGGTCTATAGAATAACATAAAGTAACCTACCCTGGTATCATTAATACAGTATGGTCTATAGAATAACATAAAGTAACCTACCCTGGTATTATTAATACAGTATGGTCTATATAATAACATAAAGTAACCTACCCTGGTATCATTAATACAGTATGGTCTATAGAATAACATACAGTAACCTACCCTGGTATCATTAATACAGTATGGTCTATAGAATAACATAAAGTAACCTACCCTGGTATCATATTAATACAGTATGTTCTATAGAATAACATAAAGTAACCCACCCTGGTATCATTAATACAGTATGGTCTATAGAATAACATAAAGTAACCTACCCTGGTATCATTAATACAGTATGGTCTATAGAATAACATAAAGTAACCTACCCTGGTATCATTAATACAGTATGGTCTATAGAATAACATAAAGTAACCCACCCTGGTATCATTAATACAGTATGGTCTATAGAATAACATACAGTAACCTACCCTGGTATCATTAATACAGTATGGTCTATAGAATAACATAAAGTAACCTACCCTGGTATCATTAATACAGTATGGTCTATAGAATAACATAAAGTAACCTACCCTGGTATCATTAATACAGTATGGTCTATAGAATAACATAAAGTAACCTACCCTGGTATCATTAATACAGTATGGTCTATAGAATAACATAAAGTAACCTACCCTGGTATCATATTAATACAGTATGGTCTATAGAATAACATAAAGGAACCTACCCTGGTATCATTAATACAGTATGGTCTATAGAATAACATAAAGTAACCTACCCTGGTATTATTAATACAGTATGGTCTATAGAATAACAAAGTAACCTACCCTGGTATCATTAATACAGTATGGTCTATAGAATAACATAAAGTAACCTACCCTGGTATCATTAATACAGTATGGTCTATAGAATAACATAAAGTAACCTACCCTGGTATTATTAATACAGTATGGTCTATAGAATAACATAAAGTAACCTACCCTGGTATTATTAATACAGTATGGTCTATAGAATAACATACAGTAACCTACCCTGGTATCATTAATACAGTATGGTCTATAGAATAACATACAGTAACCTACCCTGGTATCATTAATACAGTATGGTCTATAGAATAACATAAAGTAACCTACCCTGGTATCATTAATACAGTATGGTCTATAGAATAACATACAGTAACCTACCCTGGTATCATTAATACAGTATGGTCTATAGAATAACATAAAGTAACCTACCCTGGTATCATTAATACAGTATGGTCTATAGAATAACATAAAGTAACCTACCCTGGTATCATATTAATACAGTATGGTCTATAGAATAACATAAAGTAACCTACCCTGGTATCATTAATACAGTATGGTCTATAGAATAACATAAAGTAACCTACCCTTGTATCATTAATACAGTATGGTCTATAGAATAACATAAAGTAACCTACCCTGGTATTATTAATACAGTATGGTCTATAGAAAAACATAAAGTAACCCACCCTGGTATCATTAATACAGTATGGTCTATAGAATAACATAAAGTAACCTACCCTGGTATCATTAATACAGTATGGTCTATAGAATAACATAAAGTAACCTACCCTGGTATCATTAATACAGTATGGTCTATAGAATAACATAAAGTAACCTACCCTGGTATCATTAATACAGTATGGTCTATAGAATAACATAAAGTAACCTACCCTGGTATCATATTAATACAGTATGGTCTATAAAATAACATAAAGTAACCTACCCTGGTATCATTAATACAGTATGGTCTATAGAATAACATACAGTAACCTACCCTGGTGTCATATTAATACAGTATGGTCTATAGAATAACATAAAGTAACCTACCCTGGTATCATATTAATACAGTATGGTCTATAAAATAACATAAAGTAACCTACCCTGGTATCATTAATACAGTATGGTCTATAGAATAACATACAGTAACCTACCCTGGTGTCATATTAATACAGTATGGTCTATAGAATAACATAAAGTAACCTACCCTGGTATCATTAATACAGTATGGTCTATAGAATAACATAAAGTAACCTACCCTGGTATCATATTAATACAGTATGGTCTATAGAATAACATAAAGTAACCTACCCTGGTATCATTAATACAGTATGGTCTATAGAATAACATAAAGTAACCCACCCTGGTATCATTAATACAGTATGGTCTATAGAATAACATAAAGTAACCTACCCTGGTATCATTAATACAGTATGGTCTATAGAATAACATAAAGTAACCCACCCTGGTATCATTAATACAGTATGGTCTATAGAATAACATAAAGTAACCTACCCTGGTATCATATTAATACAGTATGGTCTATAGAATAACATAAAGTAACCTACCCTGGTATCATTAATACAGTATGGTCTATAGAATAACATAAAGTAACCTACCCTGGTATCATTAATACAGTATGGTCTATAGAATAACATACAGTAACCTACCCTGGTATCATACAGTATGGTCTATAGAATAACATAAAGTAACCTACCCTGGTATCATTAATACAGTATGGTCTATAGAATAACATAAAGTAACCTACCCTGGTATCATTAATACAGTATGGTCTATAGAATAACATACAGTAACCTACCCTGGTATCATATTAATACAGTATGGTCTATAGAATAACATAATAACATAATTAATGTAATTGGTTCAGAGTTTGTTTTGATATTGTAACCTGCGTGTCATGATCGTATTTTGTGTAGGGGGACAAAGTAAATGTATGCATGATGCCGTGCGCAGACGGTTTGGGTTCCGTGTATGTGCTGTTATTGTGAAGTGGAAACGTCTATGAGCAACAACGGCTCAGCCGAGAAGTGGTAGGCCATACAAGCTCACAGAACGGGACCTCCAAGTGCTGAAGCGTGTACAGCATAAAAATCATCTGTCCTCGGTTGCAACACTCACTACCGAGTTCCAAACTGCCTCTGGAAGCAACGTCAGCACAATAACTGTTTGTCAGGGGCTTTGTGAAATGCGTTTCAATGGCCAAGCAGCCACACACAAGCCTAAGACCACCATGCGCAATGCCAAGCGTCGGCTAGAGTGGTGTAAAGCGCGCCGCCATTGGACTCTGGAGCAGTGGAAGCAGCCACTACTCTTGTCCCATGAATTACTCCCTTTTTGTTAACCAAGGCCTACTACAAGCTTCCAACTTACCGAACTTCATTGCTAATGTATAAAAGAATGAGCTACGAAACCTGCTCGCAGGATTGGTTAACTCTTGAGGTCCCTCTGGTCTCAACATATTTAGGTAATTCATCCATTCGTTTTAGTGCCGCCCTTAGTTGGAATAACCTACAAAATTCCTTGCATCTTGATTCAAATACATTTTTATTGGTCACATAACGTGTTTAGCAGATGTTATTGCGGGTGAGGCGAAATGACTGGCTCGCAGTCGGCATTCCAATTCATTCCAAAGGTGTTCGATTCGGTTGAGGTCAGGGCTCTGTGCAGGCCAGTCAAGTTATTCCACACCGATCTCAACAAATGTTTCCCTGGTACCACAAGGGCAGTTTAGGACTCTGGTGTTTGTTATCAGAGCACCATTGGGAATGAGACCCTGGTCTCAATTGGGAAACCTTGAATAAATAAATGTTTTTAAAAAATTAAATCAAGTTCATTATAGAATGGCCTTTAGACTACTGTATGCACATCAAGAGTTCAGTGTTCAGTCACAACAATCATAGCTGCTGAATATCTAAAGAATTCTAATAGATCTGTCATAACTGAATCCAACTGAACCTTAAACATGAAGGAATTACTCTCCTTCAAAAATACAAGGCAGGTCTGGGCCTGCGCCATAGAGATAGACAGAGGACTCATCTTTATATCTGTTGCCATTATAGCATCAAATCAAATCTCTCCCATTATAGTATAACAGCATGGGCAGCGCCATTGAGGCAATCTCCATATTGAAGTAGTAATTTTTCTTCATGATTGGCTGATCCAGATAGGACATGACTCCAACAGGGTTATCGGGATGGATCAGCCAATAAAGTTGGAAGTCCCACCCAGTTAACTATATTAAATACAACCTATATTAATAGAACCTTTTGGCGACTAGGGCCTCAATTATTCTCTATGGTCTGCACCAAGCCTGTCTGCAGGGTATATTGTGCTAGAGCGCCCTCTGGTGGCCCAACGCCCAATAAGGACTTAATGAGATATTATTCATTATTATCAGTTATAAATAGACGTTTCTCGAAGGTGGCAACTCAGCACACGAGTCTGGACAGAAATGTGCCAAGTCAATAAAGTTATGGAACAAATGTATTGTTTACTGGCGCCTGTAATGATCTACATTTGAATGGTTGTCACCAGCTGTTAGAGCGTGTGATTTGATTGGACACAAAGGCACACGTCATGTCATCCCTTTACTTATTGACCTTGAGCGAATCGATGAAGTCGGAGCGAGATTCCGCAAAGCCTGGTCTCTGCTCCACTCTGTTGGTGAAGTTCACCATAAACTTCCTTCACCGTGGAATGAGGTTTAGTCCGCTAGGGGCAGACCTTGAGTTGGAGCCTATTGGCCTACCGAAATGTGTTCTATGACTAAAAAGAAAGTAAAGGTGATAAATGTATTATATCTTAGTAGAAATGGCAATACTAACGAGGTGTCTATTCTCCATGTCAGTTTATCAGCACTTCTCTCCTGTCTGCCAGCGAGGAGGAGGAGGAGGTCTCTGTTGTTTCTTCATTTACGTCACCCCTCTTTCAATCCCTTCCTCCTTCCGTCCTGCTCTACATACAACGTCAACGGGGGACACCACGTTCAAACTGGTTTCTCATATTAACACCCACCACAATCACTTCGCCACCATAAACCTCTTTTGGAACCAGGTGAGTTGAATATCTGTTAATTGGTGACATAAAGGAAGGAAACAACAGAGCGAATAGAGTAGACCGACCGGAGAGGCGACAGTGTTTCTAGTCGAGCGTCATTTATCTCTTTCCTTTTCCCTCGGTTTGGAAATGGCTCTCAGTGTATCGCCAGTGTGTAATGTGCTTGTTTACGCGGTTGTTTCTTCATGGCGGTTAACATCGGCTTGTAAACAAAAAGCCCGTCTACGTCAGCCACTATGTAGCCAAAATGTCGTCTTTTATTTGACTTCCACATTCCATGTCCCATGCCACAAACCGATGGCGTCGTGAGGGGGGATGGAGGGAGTGTGAAAGAGACCCATAAACGAGTAGCGAGGCCACACTAGGTATCCCCATGTCAGAGCTGAGCCCTCCATGCACGAACCTATCTTTAGTAGGCCCGTCCAGAACCTGTCTTTCTTCAACTTAGTTTTCCTGTCAAGTTATCGGCCCATTTAAAGATACAGCGCGTGTTCAGAGGCTAATAATGACCAACCAATTGAAACGAGTCCCGATGTTTTTTTTTGTGCTGGTGGATACATTTGGTACGACCATGGAGGAATGGTTAGGCTACTTTGAAACGGATAATGTAGGTCTGCCAGGTCTGAGTTGGTGAGGATACGTTGTTGCAGACACTTCATTGCATCAGCATGCAATAGACTGGAGGCTGATGCTTCTTGTTCCCAATGAATGGATTTCTGACCCAATTTCTAGTCTTTTGTGAAGCATCAGCATTAGCCTCAACTACAGTTATAATCTAGTCCAGGGGAACACAGATCTGGCCCTACGAGGTCTGGACTACTGCTGCTTTTCTGTTCTACCTGATAATGAATTGCACCCACAATACAGTCAGGGGCAGATCTTTAGGCAACACAGTGATATGGATTGTTGTACTGCATTACAGGTACGCCCAATGTAATAGATCATTAATAGGAGTCAGATCTTGGTGAATAAACACTGTCGCAGGTAGTGCACTGCAGACCAGGTGCTACTGAACATCTGGTTTATGAGTTGATAGTCTGGTACTGTAGATTATAGTAATGTCATGGAGGTGGTACAGTAGATTATAGTAATGTCATGGAGGTGGTACAGTAGATTATAGTAATGTCATGGAGGTGGTACTGTAGATTATAGTAATGTCATGGAGGTGGTATAGTAGATTATAGTAATGTCATGGAGGTGGTACAGTAGATTATAGTAATGTCATGGAGGTGGTACAGTAGATTACAGTAATGTCATGGAGGTGGTACAGTAGATTATAGTAATGTCATGGAGGTGGTACAGTAGATTATAGTAATGTCATGGAGGTGGTACAGTAGATTATAGTAATGTCATGGAGGTGGTACAGTAGATTATAGTAATGTCATGGAGGTGGTACAGTAGATTATAGTAATGTCATGGAGGTGGTACTGTAGATTATAGTAATGTCATGGAGGTGGTACAGTAGATTATAGTAATGTCATGGAGGTGGTACTGTAGATTATAGTAATGTCATGGAGGTGGTACTGTAGATTATAGTAATGTCATGGAGGTGGTACAGTAGATTATAGTAATGTCATGGAGGTGGTACAGTAGATTATAGTAATGTCATGGAGGTGGTACAGTAGATTATAGTAATGTCATGGAGGTGGTACAGTAGATTATAGTAATGTCATGGAGGTGGTACAGTAGATTATAGTAATGTCATGGAGGTGGTACTGTAGATTATAGTAATGTCATGGAGGTGGTATAGTAGATTATAGTAATGTCATGGAGGTGGTACAGTAGATTATAGTAATGTCATGGAGGTGGTACAGTAGATTATAGTAATGTCATGGAGGTGGTACAGTAGATTATAGTAATGTCATGGAGGTGGTACAGTAGATTACAGTAATGTCATGGAGGTGGTACAGTAGATTATAGTAATGTTATGGAGGTGGTATAGCAGATTATAGTAATGTCATGGAGGTGGTACTGTATATTATAGTAATGTCATGGAGGTGGTACAGTAGATTATAGTAATGTCATGGAGGTGGTACTGTAGATTATAGTAATGTCATGGAGGTGGTACTGTAGATTATAGTAATGTCATGGAGGTGGTACAGTAGATTATAGTAATGTCATGGAGGTGGTACTGTAGATTATAGTAATGTCATGGAGGTGGTACAGTAGATTATAGTAATGTCATGGAGGTGGTACAGTAGATTATAGTAATGTCATGGAGGTGGTACAGTAGATTATAGTAATAGTAATGTCATGGAGGTGGTACTGTATATTATAGTAATGTCATGGAGGTGGTATAGTAGATTATAGTAATGTCATGGAGGTGGTACTGTAGATTATAGTAATGTCATGGAGGTGGTACAGTAGATTATAGTAATGTCATGGAGGTGGTACAGTAGATTATAGTAATGTCATGGAGGTGGTACAGTAGATTATAGTAATGTCATGGAGGTGGTACTGTAGATTATAGTAATGTCATGGAGGTGGTACAGTAGATTATAGTAATGTCATGGAGGTGGTACAGTAGATTATAGTAATGTCATGGAGGTGGTACAGTAGATTATAGTAATGTCATGGAGGTGGTACAGTAGATTATAGTAATGTCATGGAGGTGGTACAGTAGATTATAGTAATGTCATGGAGGTGGTACAGTAGATTATAGTAATGTCATGGAGGTGGTACAGTAGATTATAGTAATGTCATGGAGGTGGTACAGTAGATTATAGTAATGTCATGGAGGTGGTACAGTAGATTATAGTAATGTCATGGAGGTGGTACTGTAGATTATAGTAATAGTAATGTCATGGAGGTGGTACAGTAGATTATAGTAATGTCATGGAGGTGGTACTGTAGATTATAGTAATGTCATGGAGGTGGTACAGTAGATTATAGTAATGTCATGGAGGTGGTACAGTAGATTATAGTAATGTCATGGAGGTGGTACTGTAGATTATAGTAATGTCATGGAGGTGGTACTGTAGATTATAGTAATGTCATGGAGGTGGTACTGTAGATTATAGTAATGTCATGGAGGTGGTACTGTAGATTATAGTAATGTCATGGAGGTGGTATAGTAGATTATAGTAATGTCATGGAGGTGGTACTGTAGATTATAGTAATGTCATGGAGGTGGTACTGTAGATTATAGTAATGTCATGGAGGTGGTACTGTAGATTATAGTAATGTCATGGAGATGGTACAGTAGATTATAGTAATGTCATGGAGGTGGTACAGTAGATTATAGTAATGTCATGGAGGTGGTACAGTAGATTATAGTAATGTCATGGAGGTGGTACAGTAGATTATAGTAATGTCATGGAGGTGGTACAGTAGATTATAGTAATGTCATGGAGGTGGTACAGTAGATTATAGTAATGTCATGGAGGTGGTACAGTAGATTATAGTAATGTCATGGAGGTGGTACTGTAGATTATAGTAATGTCATGGAGGTGGTACTGTAGATTATAGTAATGTCATGGAGGTGGTACTGTAGATTATAGTAATGTCATGGAGGTGGTACAGTAGATTATAGTAATGTCATGGAGGTGGTACTGTAGATTATAGTAATGTCATGGAGGTGGTACTGTAGATTATAGTAATGTCATGGAGGTGGTATAGTAGATTATAGTAATGTCATGGAGGTGGTACAGTAGATTATAGTAATGTCATGGAGGTGGTACAGTAGATTATAGTAATGTCATGGAGGTGGTACAGTAGATTATAGTAATGTCATGGAGGTGGTACAGTAGATTATAGTAATGTCATGGAGGTGGTACAGTAGATTATAGTAATGTCATGGAGGTGGTACAGTAGATTATAGTAATGTCATGGAGGTGGTACAGTAGATTATAGTAATGTCATGGAGGTGGTACTGTAGATTATAGTAATGTCATGGAGGTGGTACAGTAGATTATAGTAATGTCATGGAGGTGGTACAGTAGATTATAGTAATGTCATGGAGGTGGTACTGTAGATTATAGTAATGTCATGGAGGTGGTACAGTAGATTATAGTAATGTCATGGAGGTGGTACAGTAGATTATAGTAATGTCATGGAGGTGGTACAGTAGATTATAGTAATGTCATGGAGGTGGTACTGTAGATTATAGTAATGTCATGGAGATGGTCTGTAGATTATAGTAATGTCATGGAGGTGGTATAGTAGATTATAGTAATGTCATGGAGGTGGTACTGTAGATTATAGTAATGTCATGGAGGTGGTACAGTAGATTATAGTAATGTCATGGAGGTGGTACAGTAGATTATAGTAATGTCATGGAGGTGGTACAGTAGATTATAGTAATGTCATGGAGGTGGTACTGTAGATTATAGTAATGTCATGGAGGTGGTACAGTAGATTATAGTAATGTTAGGTGGTAGTAGATTATAGTAATGTCATGGAGGTGGTACAGTAGATTATAGTAATGTCATGGAGGTGGTACTGTAGATTATAGTAATGTCATGGAGGTGGTACTGTAGATTATAGTAATGTCATGGAGGTGGTACTGTAGATTATAGTAATGTCATGGAGGTGGTACTGTAGATTATAGTAATGTCATGGAGGTGGTACTGTAGATTATAGTAATGTCATGGAGGTGGTACTGTAGATTATAGTAATAGTAATGTCATGGAGGTGGTACAGTAGATTATAGTAATGTCATGGAGGTGGTACTGTAGATTATAGTAATGTCATGGAGGTGGTACTGTAGATTATAGTAATGTCATGGAGGTGGTACAGTAGATTATAGTAATAGTAATGTCATGGAGGTGGTACAGTAGATTATAGTAATGTCATGGAGGTGGTACTGTAGATTATAGTAATGTCATGGAGGTGGTACAGTAGATTATAGTAATGTCATGGAGGTGGTACAGTAGATTATAGTAATGTCATGGAGGTGGTACAGTAGATTATAGTAATGTCATGGAGGTGGTACAGTAGATTATAGTAATGTCATGGAGGTGGTACAGTAGATTATAGTAATGTCATGGAGGTGGTACTGTAGATTATAGTAATGTCATGGAGGTGGTACAGTAGATTATAGTAATAGTAATGTCATGGAGGTGGTACAGTAGATTATAGTAATGTCATGGAGGTGGTACAGTAGATTATAGTAATGTCATGGAGGTGGTACTGTAGATTATAGTAATGTCATGGAGGTGGTACTGTAGATTATAGTAATGTCATGGAGGTGGTACAGTAGATTATAGTAATGTCATGGAGGTGGTACAGTAGATTATAGTAATGTCATGGAGGTGGTACAGTAGATTATAGTAATGTCATGGAGGTGGTACAGTAGATTATAGTAATGTCATGGAGGTGGTACAGTAGATTATAGTAATGTCATGGAGGTGGTACAGTAGATTATAGTAATGTCATGGAGGTGGTACAGTAGATTATAGTAATGTCATGGAGGTGGTACTGTAGATTATAGTAATAGTAATGTCATGGAGGTGGTACAGTAGATTATAGTAATGTCATGGAGGTGGTACAGTAGATTATAGTAATGTCATGGAGGTGGTACAGTAGATTATAGTAATGTCATGGAGGTGGTACTGTAGATTATAGTAATGTCATGGAGATGGTACAGTAGATTATAGTAATGTCATGGAGGTGGTACAGTAGATTATAGTAATGTCATGGAGGTGGTACTGTAGATTATAGTAATAGTAATGTCATGGAGATGGTATAGTAGTTTATAGTAATAGTAATGTCATGGGGGTGGTATAGTAGTTTATAGTAATAGTAATGTCATGGAGGTGGTATAGTGTATTATAGTAATAGTAATGTCATGGAGGTGGTATTGTAGATTATAGTAATGTCATGGAGGTGGTACAGTAGATTATAGTAATGTCATGGAGGTGGTACAGTAGATTATAGTAATGTCATGGAGGTGGTACAGTAGATTATAGTAATAGTAATGTCATGGAGATGGTACAGTAGATTATAGTAATGTCATGGAGGTGGTACAGTAGATTATAGTAATGTCATGGAGGTGGTACAGTAGATTATAGTAATGTCATGGAGGTGGTACTGTAGATTATAGTAATGTCATGGAGGTGGTACAGTAGATTATAGTAATGTCATGGAGGTGGTACAGTAGATTATAGTAATGTCATGGAGGTGGTACTGTAGATTATAGTAATGTCATGGAGGTGGTACTGTAGATTATAGCAACGTAATGTCATGGAGGTGGTACTGTAGATTATAGTAATGTCATGGAGGTGGTACAGTAGATTATAGTAATGTCATGGAGGTGGTACAGTAGATTATAGTAATGTCATGGAGGTGGTACAGTAGATTATAGTAATAGTAATGTCATGGAGGTGGTAGTAGATTATAGTAATGTCATGGAGGTGGTACAGTAGATTATAGTAATGTCATGGAGGTGGTACTGTAGATTATAGTCATAGTAATGTCATGGAGGTGGTACAGTAGATTACAGTATAGTAATGTCATGGAGGTGGT
The DNA here is from genome assembly GCF_023373465.1 of Oncorhynchus keta. NCBI lineage: Eukaryota > Metazoa > Chordata > Actinopteri > Salmoniformes > Salmonidae > Oncorhynchus > Oncorhynchus keta. The sequence continues at coordinate 188,986 of NW_026290990.1, forward strand.
ACAGTAGATTATAGTAATGTCATGGAGGTGGTACAGTAGATTATAGTAATGTCATGGAGGTGGTACAGTAGATTATAGTAATGTCATGGAGGTGGTACAGTAGATTATAGTAATGTCATGGAGGTGGTATAGTAGATTATAGTAATGTCATGGAGGTGGTACAGTAGATTATAGTAATGTCATGGAGGTGGTACAGTAGATTATAGTAATGTCATGTAATGTCATGAAGGTGGTACAGTAGATTATAGTAATGTCATGGAGGTGGTACAGTAGATTATAGTAATGTCATGGAGGTGGTACAGTAGATTATAGTAATGTCATGGAGGTGGTACAGTAGATTATAGTAATGTCATGGAGGTGGTACTAGTAGATTATAGTAATGTCATGGAGGTGGTACTGTAGATTATAGTAATGTCATGGAGGTGGTACTGTAGTAGTAATGTTGGAGGTGGTACAGTAGATTATAGTAATGTCATGGAGGTGGTACAGTAGATTATAGTAATGTCATGGAGGTGGTACTGTAGATTATAGTAATGTCATGGAGGTGGTACAGTAGATTATAGTAATGTCATGGAGGTGGTAGGTGGTAGATTATAGTAATGTCATGGAGGTGGTACTGTAGATTATAGTAATGTCATGGAGTGGTACTGTAGATTATAGTAATGTCATGGAGGTGGTACAGTAGATTATAGTAATGTCATGGAGGTGGTACAGTAGATTATAGTAATGTCATGGAGGTGGTACAGTAGATTATAGTAATGTCATGGAGGTGGTACAGTAGATTATAGTAATGTCATGGAGGTGGTACAGTAGATTATAGTAATGTCATGGAGGTGGTACAGTAGATTATAGTAATGTCATGGAGATAGATTATAGTAATGTCATGGAGGTGGTACTGTAGATTATAGTAATGTCATGGAGGTGGTACAGTAGATTATAGTAATGTCATGGAGGTGGTACAGTAGATTATAGTAATGTCATGGAGGTGGTACAGTAGATTATAGTAATGTCATGGAGGTGGTACTGTAGATTATAGTAATGTCATGGAGGTGGTACAGTAGATTATAGTAATGTCATGGAGGTGGTACAGTAGATTATAGTAATGTCATGGAGATTATAGTAATGTCATGGAGGTGGTACTGTAGATTATAGTAATGTCATGGAGGTGGTACAGTAGATTATAGTAATGTCATGGAGGTGGTACAGTAGATTATAGTAATGTCATGGAGGTGGTACAGTAGATTATAGTAATGTCATGGAGGTGGTACAGTAGATTATAGTAATGTCATGGAGGTGGTACAGTAGATTATAGTAATGTCATGGAGGTGGTACAGTAGATTATAGTAATGTCATGGAGGTGGTACAGTAGATTATAGTAATGTCATGGAGGTGGTACAGTAGATTATAGTAATGTCATGGAGGTGGTACAGTAGATTATAGTAATGTCATGGAGGTGGTACAGTAGATTATAGTAATGTCATGGAGGTGGTACAGTAGATTTATAGTCATGGAATGTCATGGAGGTGGTGCAGTAGATTATAGTAATGTCATGGAGGTGGTACAGTAGATTATAGTAATGTCATGGAGGTGGTACAGTAGATTATAGTAATGTCATGGAGGTGGTACAGTAGATTATAGTAATGTCATGGAGGTGGTACAGTAGATTATAGTAATGTCATGGAGGTGGTACAGTAGATTATAGTAATGTCATGGAGGTGGTACAGTAGATTATAGTAATGTCATGGAGGTGGTACAGTAGATTATAGTAATGTCATGGAGGTGGTACAGTAGATTACAGTAATGTCATGGAGGTGGTACAGTAGATTATAGTAATGTCATGGAGGTGGTACTGTAGATTATAGTAATGTCATGGAGGTGGTACAGTAGATTATAGTAATGTCATGGAGGTGGTACAGTAGATTATAGTAATGTCATGGAGGTGGTACAGTAGATTATAGTAATGTTGTGGAGGTGGTACAGTAGATTATAGTAATGTCATGGAGGTGGTACAGTAGATTATAGTAATGTCATGGAGGTGGTACAGTAGATTATAGTAATGTCATGGATAGTAATGTCATGGAGGTACAGTAGATTATAGTAATGTCATGGAGGTGGTACAGTAGATTATAGTAATGTCATGGAGGTGGTACTGTAGATTATAGTAATGTCATGGAGGTGGTACAGTAGATTATAGTAATGTCATGGAGGTGGTACAGTAGATTATAGTAATGTCATGGAGGTGGTACAGTAGATTATAGTAATGTCATGGAGGTGGTAGTAATGTCAGACAGTAGATTATAGTAATGTCATGGAGGTGGTACAGTAGATTATAGTAATGTCATGGAGGTGGTACTGTAGATTATAGTAATGTCATGGAGGTGGTACAGTAGATTATAGTAATGTCATGGAGGTGGTACAGTAGATTATAGTAATGTCATGGAGGTGGTACAGTAGATTATAGTAATGTCATGGAGGTGGTACTGTAGATTATAGTAATGTCATGGAGGTGGTACTGTAGATTATAGTAATGTCATGGAGGTGGTACTGTAGATTATAGTAATGTCATGGAGGTGGTACAGTAGATTATAGTAATGTCATGGAGGTGGTACAGTAGATTATAGTAATGTCATGGAGGTGGTACTGTAGATTATAGTAATGTCATGGAGGTGGTACTGTAGATTATAGTAATGTCATGGAGGTGGTACAGTAGATTATAGTAATGTCATGGAGGTGGTACTGTAGATTATAGTAATGTCATGGGGGTGGTACTGTAGATTATAGTAATGTCATGGAGGTGGTACAGTAGATTACAGTAATGTCATGGGGGTGGTATTACATTTACATTTAAGTCATTTAGCAGACGCTCTTATCCAGAGCGACTTACAAATTGGTGCATACACCTTATGACATCCAGTGGAACAGCCACTTGCATCTAAATCTTTTTTTGGAGGGGAGTAGATTACTAGTAATGTCATATCCTAGGTATTCCTTGTAGATGGGGTTTCAGGTGTCTCCGGAAGGTGGTGATTGACTCCGCTGTCCTGGCGTCGTGAGGGAGTTTAATGTACTTCCTCAGTGGTATAGTAGTTTATAGTAATAGTAATGTCATGGAGGTGGTACTGTAGAGGGATATTAATTGTTCCACCATTGGGGGGCCAGAGCAGCGAACAGTTTTGACTGGGCTGAGCGGGAACTGTACTTCCTCAGTGGTATAGTAGTTTATAGTAATAGTAATGTCATGGAGGTGGTACTGTAGATTATATTAATGTCATGGGGGTGGTATAGCAGATTATAGTAATGTCATGGAGGTGGTACAGTAGATTATAGTAATGTCTATTTTTATCATTGTACCATTCGGCCTTCAGGAAAAAGCATAGCACAATTACAGCAGGCATGAATGTTTTAAATGATATCACTGAAGCCCTTGACAAAAAACAGCACTGTGGCTTTTGATACTGTTGATCATGCTATACTGAGACAGAGATTGTCGAGAGTAGGTCTTTCGGAGCATGCAGTTGCATTGTTTGCTAACTATCTGTCTGATAGAACTCAGTGCACTCTGTTTGATGGGCTCATTTCTGTCTGCAGTGGTGTGCCCCAGGGCTGTGTACTTGATCCCATTTTATTCACTATTTATATTAATCATTTAGACAAAAATGTGCAAAATGCACAACTTCACTTTTATGCTGATGATACTGTTATTTATTGTTGTGCCTCGTCTCTCACAAAAGCTTTCCAGAACTTGCAAACTGCTTTTTATACTGTTCAACATACCTTTCAATTAAAGCTTATCCTCAATACTGACAACACTAAACTACAGGTGGTTTCTAAAGCAAGAAATAGACCTCTGAACCTTTCACCTATTACTACCTGTCAGGGCAAGGAGATTGAGACTAACCTCATATAAATATCTTGGATACTACATGTCAGGGCAAGGAGATTGAGACTAACCTCATATAAATATCTTGGCATTTTAATTGATGAAGGCCTCTCTTTTAAATTGCACATTCAAGAACTTACAAAAAAAAATTAAACTGAAGTTGGGATTTTATTTTAGGAATAAGGCCTGTTTTTCTTTTGAAGCCAGAAGGAGGCTAGTATCAGCTACATTTATGCCTTTACTAGACTATGGGGATATTTTATATATGAATGCTTCCGCTCAGTGTTTGGTATCAATTGACACCCTTTACCATGGCACATTGAGATTTATTTTAAACAGCAAAACCCTTACGCACCACTGCACTTTATATACAATGGTTGGCTGGCCTTCTCTAGTCACTCGTAGGCTCAGTGACTGGTATACTTTTTTTATAAAGCCATTTTGGGTTTACTACCTTTTTATTTGGCCATTTTTATTGTTTAGAAAAGGGCTTTTATGTACTCTATGTCATCGGCTTGTAACACCTTTACATAATATTTTTAAACTGGAAGAACTTGTCCCGATTGGTGTTTTCTCCCCACCTTTTATTTAACCAGATAGGCCAGTTGAGAACATGTTCTCATTTACAAAATGACCTGGCCAAGATAAAGCAAAGCAGTGTGACACTGCTTTGTGATGCCGGTGATGTCTGGTGAGGACCTGCCTTTACAGCAGGCCTAACAAACCCTCGGACCAGCCTCGCTCAGCCTATCGCGGACAGTCTGAGCACTGATGGAGGGATTGTGTGTTCCTGGTGTAAATCGGGCAGTTGTTGCCATCCTGTACCTGTCCCGCAGGTGTGCTGTTCGGATGTACTGATCCTGTGCAGGTGTTGTTGCACGTTGTCTGCCACTGCGAGGATGATCAGCTGTCCGTCCTGTCTCCCTGTAGCGCTGTCTTAGGCGTCTCACAGTACGGACATTGAAATTTAATGCCCTGGCCACATCTGCAGTCCTCATGCCTTCTTGCAGCATGCCCAAGGCACGTTCACGCAGATGAGCAGGGACCCTGGGCATCTTTCTTTTGGTGTTTTTCAGAGTCAGTAGAAAGGCCTCTTTATTGTCCTAAGTTTTCATAACTGTGACCTTAATTGCCTGTAAGCTGTTAGTGTCTTAACGACCGTTCCACAGGTGCATGTTCATTCATTGCTTATGGTTCATTGAACAAGCATGGGTAACAGTGTTATTTTTTTGACTCAGTTTAGTACCAACCATCAAACCACAACTCTTAACTAGGCTTGGGCGGTATCCAGATTGTCCTACCTTCATACCCACCTTGTGCCATACCAGGATATTCGGTAATACCGGCACTGAACCCAAGGGGCGTTATTGTAATCCGAAGGTCAGCAATGCTAACAAGTACACGTAAAATCCCATAGAGCATGCTAACTAAAAGCTAATGAGCACATTGCAAACATTTTATACAGTCTCTGACCTAAAGTATTCACAAGACAGACATCCCAGCTCATAAAGTTATACAAGGAACTCAAAAATGCTACTCAGTTTGCTGGACACAGTAAACTAATATTAGACGGCAATGCTCTTGATCCAGGAGGGGATTCCCTGCTGTTATCAAGTAAAACTTGATTTTGGAAGAAGCTAACCACTTAGCTAGATAGCGAACTAGCTACTAAATTAGAGCAAAGCATTAAATGCAGAGCAATTATCACATTTTAGACAGTTAGTTGGTTATGATATCTAGCTGGCAAACATTTAGTTGTGAATTCCAGATCACCTGGCACGAGCTGCACAACAGTGAGTGACTCACAAGGCTCCGGTCTCTCATTGTTGTGTGCTTGTAAACAAATATCACGTGACTGAGGACGACCAGTAAGGTTCATTAATGAAACATTGTGACAGGTGACATTAAGAACGTGGTCTTCTTTATCTCCTGCCCTATTGCACAAGTTCACTTCAGGCATTTACTTAAAATATCTACAAATATTACCATTTGTTTTAAAAAACTTAAAAGAAATAGTTTCAACGGTATTTAAAAACCATCCCATGGCTATTTCCAAATACCTTGGTATACGTTGTACTAGTACTAACAACAAACCACAACTCTAAACTGGTACCAATCTAGCCTCGTTGGTATACGGTGTACTAGTACTAACCTACAAACCACAACTCTAAACTGGTACCAATCTAGCCTCGTTGGTATACGGTGTACTAGTACTAACCTACAAACCACAACTCTAAACTGGTACCAATCTAGCCTCGTTGGTATACGGTGTACTAGTACTAACAACAAACCACAACTCTAAACTGGTACCAATCTAGCCTCGTTGCCAGTCTGTTTAGCTCAAATTAATGTTATGTGTCAAAGACACTGGTCTTTCTTCAAAATTACCATTAATGAACTTGAGGAGAACAGAAGATTTGATCCTGATTGGATAACCCCCACAGCTATCCTCCAATCAAAGGTTATGCAAATATTTGAACATGTGTTTTTCTCCACAGATTGTGTTCGTGTCCGGTTGCTGAGTGACTGTATTTGGTTTGTCCGCACGAAACCAGTCTGTCTGTTGCTAGCTCACATCAAATTTCTCTATCTATATATAATGAACAAAAATATAAACACAACATGCTATAATTTCAAAGATTTTACTGAGTTACATTTTGTAAAATGTTACATGAACTGTATTAGGCCCGAATCTCTGGATTTCACATGACTGGGAATACCGACTGCATTAACATCTGCTAACCATGAGTATGTTACAAATAAGATTTGATTTGATATGCATCTGTTGGCCACAGATACCTTGTTATTTTTTAAAGGTAGGGTCATGGATCAGAAAACCAGTCAGTATCTAGTGTGGCCACCATTTGCCTCATGCAGCGCGACACATCTCTTTCACATAGAGTTGATAAGGCTGTTAATTGTGACCTGTGGAATGTTATGCCACTCCTCTTCAATGGCTGTGTGAAGTTGCTGGATATTGGCAGGAACTGGAACATGCTGCCCTACACAGCGACCCACAGCATCCCAAACATGCTTAATGGGTGACATGTCTGGTGTGTATGAAGGCCATGGAAGAACTGGGACATTTTCAGCTTGACAGGACAAACAGGCTGTGCATTATCATGCTGAACCATGAGGTGATGGACTGGACAGGACAAACAGGCTGTGCATTATCATACAGAAACATGAGGTGATGGACTGGACAGGACAAACAGGCTGTACATTATCATGCTGAAACATGAGGTGATGGACAGGACAAACAGGCTGTACATTATCATGCTGAAACATGAGGTGATGGACTGGACTAGAGGTCGACCGATTAATCGGAATGGCCGATTAATTAGGGCCTATTTCAAGTTTTCATAACAATCGGAAATCGGTATTTTTGGGTGACGATTTTTTTTTTTTTTTTACATGTAATTTCTTTACACCTTTTATTGAATCTTTATTTAACCAGGCAAGTCAGTTAAGAACACATTCTTATTTTCAATGACGGTCTAGAAACGGTGGGTTAACTGCCTCGTTCAGGGGCAGAACAACAGATTTTCACCTTGTCAGCTCGGGGGATCCAATCTTGCAACCTTACAGTTAACTAGTCCAACGCAATAACGACCTGCCTCTCTCTCGTTGCACTCCACAAGGAGACTGCCTGTTACGCGAATGCAGTAAGCCAAGGTAAGTTGCTAGCTAGCATTAAACTTATCTTATAAAAACAATCAATCATAATCACTAGTTAACTACACATGGTTGATGATATTACTAGATATTATCTAGCGTGTCCTGCGCTGCATATAATCTGACTGAGTTTACAAGTATCTAAGCATCTGACTGAGCGGTGGTAGGCAGAAGCAGGTGCGTAAACATTCATTCAAACAGCACTGTCGTGCGTTTTGCCAGCAGCTCTTCATTGTGTGTCAAGCATTGCGCTGTTTATGACTTCAAGCCTATCAACTCCCGAGATGAGGCTGGTGTAACCGAAGTGAAATGGCTAGCTAGTTAGCGCGCGCTAATAGCCTTTCAAACTTCACTCGCTCTGAACCTTGGAGTGGTTGTTTCCTTTGCTCAGCATGGGTAACACTGCTTCGTTGCTGATTCGAGCCCAGGGAGGAGCGAGGAGAGGGGCGGAAGCTATACTGTTACACTGGCAATACTAAAGTGACTATAAGAACATCCAATAGTCAAAGGTTAATGAAATACAAATGGTACAGAGAGAAATAGTCCTATAATTCCTATAGTAACTACAACCTAAAACTTCTTACCTGGGAATATTCAAGACTCATGTTAAAAGGAACCACCAGCTTTCATATGTTCTCATGTTCTGAGCTAGGAACTGAAACGTTAGTTTCTTAAATAGCACATATTGCACTTTTACTTTCTTCTCCAACACTTTGTTTTTGCATTATTTAAACCAAATTGAACATGTTTCATTATTTAATTGAGGCTAAATTGATTTTATCAATGCATTATATTAAGTAAAAATAAGTGTTCATTCAGTATTGTTGTAATTGTCATTATTACAAATACTTATTTTTTTTAATCGGCCGATTAATCGGTATCAGCTTTTTTGGTCCTCCAATAATCGGTATCGGTATTGGCGTTGAAAAATCATAATCAGTCGACCTCTAGACTGGACAGGACAAACAAGCTGTCATTATTACAAATGACTTCTTTTTGATGGAAAGGATAAGGTGATGAAACATGAGGTGATGGATTGGCGTTGAAAATGCTGTACATTATCATACTGAAACATGAGGTGATGGACAGGACAAACATGCTGTACATTATCATACTGAAACATGAGGTGATGGACAGGACAAACAAGCTGTACATTATCATACTGAAACATGAGGTGATGGACAGGACAAACAAGCTGTACATTATCATACTGAAACATGAGGTGATGGACAGGACAAACAAGCTGTACATTATCATACTGAAACATGAGGTGATGGACAGGACAAACAAGCTGTACATTATCATACTGAAACATGAGGTGATGGACAGGACGAACATGCTGTACATTATCATACTGAAACATGAGGTGATGGACTGGACAGGACAAACAAGCTGTACATTATCATACTGAAACATGAGGTGATGGACAGGACAAACAAGCTGTACATTATCATACTGAAACATGAGGTGATGGACTGGACAGACAGGCTGTGCATTATGCTGAAACATGAGGTGATGGACTGGACAGGACAAACAGGCTGTACATTATCATACTGAAACATGAGGTGATGGACTGGACAGGACAAACAAGCTGTGCATTATCATACTGAAACATGAGGTGATGGACAGGACAAACAAGCTGTACATTATCATACTGAAACATGAGGTGATGGACAGGACAGGACAAACAGGCTGTACATTATCATACTGAAACATGAGGTGATGGACTGGACAGGACAAACAGGCTGTACATTATCATACTGAAACATGAGGTGATGGACTGGACAGGACAAACAGGCTGTACATTATCATACTGAAACATGAGGTGATGGACAGGACAGGACAAACATGCTGTACATTATCATACTGAAACATGAGGTGATGGACAGGACAAACAGGCTGTACATTATCATACTGAAACATGAGGTGATGGACTGGACAGGACAAACATGCTGTACATTATCATACTGAAACATGAGGTGATGGACAGGACAAACATGCTGTACATTATCATACTGAAACATGAGGTGATGGACAGGACAAACAGGCTGTACATTATCATACTGAAACATGAGGTGATGGACTGGACAGGACAAACAGGCTGTACATTATCATACTGAAACATGAGGTGATGGACAGGACGAACATGCTGTACATTATCATACTGAAACATGAGGTGATGGACAGGACAAACAGGCTGTACATTATCATACTGAAACATGAGGTGATGGACAGGACAGGACAAACAGGCTGTACATTATCATACTGAAACATGAGGTGATGGACTGGACAGGACAAACAGGCTGTACATTATCATACTGAAACATGAGGTGATGGACTGGACAGACAGGCTGTACATTATCATACTGAAACATGAGGTGATGGACTGGACAGGGCTGTACATTATCATGCTGAAACATGAGGTGATGGACTGGACAGGACAAACAGGCTGTACATTATCATGCTGAAACATGAGGTGATGGACTGGACAGGACAAACAGGCTGTACATTATCATGCTGAAACATGAGGTGATGGACAGGACAAACATGCTGTACATTATCATGCTGAAACATGAGGTGATGGACTGGACAGGACAAACAGGCTGTACATTTTCATGCTGAAACATGAGGTGATGGACTGGACAGGACAAACAGGCTGTACATTATCATACTGAAACATGAGGTGATGGACTGGACAGGACAAACAGGCTGTACATTTTCATGCTGAAACATGAGGTGATGGACTGGACAGGACAAACAGGCTGTACATTATCATACTGAAACATGAGGTGATCGTGGCGGATGAATATCACGACAATGGGCCTCAGGATCTCGTCACGGTATGTCTGTGCATTCAAATTGCCATCGATAAAATGCAATTGTTCGTTGTCTGTAGTTTATGCCTGCCCATACCATAACCCCACCATGGGGCACTCTGTTCACAACGTTGACATCAGCGAACCGCTTGCCCACAAAAGCCATACACGTGGTCTGCGGTTGTGAGGCCAGTTGGATGTACTGCAAAATTAATTATCGAAAACAATGTAAAGAAATTAACATGAAATTCTTTGGCAACAGCTCTGGTGGAAATTCCTGCAGTCAGCATGCCAATTACACGCTTCCTCAAAACTTGAGACATCTGTGGCATTGTGTTGTGTGACAAAACTGCATATTTTACAGTGGCCTTTTTATTGTCCCCAGCACAAGGTGCACCTGTGTAATGGTCATGCTGTTTAATCAGCTTTTTGATAAAACACACCTGTGAGGTGGATAGAATATCTTGGCAAAGGAGAAATGCTCACTTTTGAGAAATAAGCTTTTTGTGCGTATGGAACATTTCTTTGATATTTTTTTTCAGCTCATGAAACCAACACTTGCATCATGTTGCATTTATATTTTTGTTCAGCATGGTTTAGGTCAGAGACTCTATAAAATGTTGGCAATGCGCTGGTTAGAATGGAGTTACTGTAGCATTCTGAATGCGATTTCACATGTACTTGTTAGTATTGCTAACCTTCGGATTACAGAGGCTCATTGGGGTTCCAAAATAGCGGCCCTGGTGTTCAGTGCTGGTATTACCGAATGTCCCTGGATGGCACAAGGTCGGTATGAAGGTATGATAATCTTTATATCACCCAAACCTACCAGGCTGTGATCGACTGACAGGATGCTCTCAATGGTGCATCTGTAGGCGGTCTTAGGGGGCCAACCTCCTGATATTGAAGAGATGCTGTTACACCATTTTCACTCAACTCTGTAACTGTTTTAAAGTTACAGTTGGCTTTGTGAAATCCCTGAACAGTTTCCTTTCTCTCTGACAACTGAGTTAGGAAGGACGTGTGTATCTTTGTAGTGACTGGGTATAATGATACGCCATCCAAATTGTAATGAATAACTTCATCATGTGCAAAGGGATATTCAATGTTCAATATCCATCTACCAATAGGTGCCCTTCTTTACGAGGCGTTGGAAAACGTCCCTGGTCAAAATGTGGGAAAAGTCAAGAGGTGTGAATACTTTCTGTAGGTCCTTAAGTGAGGAAGGTGCAGTAGAACTGTAGTCTATGGAACCAATACATAGAACACATTTTAATGGTCGAGTAAAACTATGTTGAATGTTTAACCTGGTAGTCTACCTCCTACCTTACAGCAGGTGAATGTTTAACCTGGTAGTCTACCTCCTACCTTACAGCAGGTGAATGTTTAACCTGGTAGTCTACCTCCTACCTTACAGCAGGTGAATGTTTAACCTGGTAGTCTACCTCCTACCTTACAGCAGGTGAATGTTTAACCTGGTAGTCTACCTCCTACCTTACAGCAGGTGAATGTTTAACCTGGTAGTCTACCTCCTACCTTACAGCAGGTGAATGTTTAACCTGGTAGTCTACCTCCTACCTTACAGCAGGTGAATGTTTAACCTGGTAGTCTACCTCCTACCTTACAGCAGGTGAATGTTTAACCTGGTAGTCTACCTCCTACCTTACAGCAGGTCTACCTCCTACCTTACAGCAGGTGAATGTTTAACCTGGTAGTCTACCTCCTACCTTACAGCAGGTGAATGTTTAACCTGGTAGTCTACCTCCTACCTTACAGCAGGTGAATGTTTAACCTGGTAGTCTACCTCCTACCTTACAGCAGGTGAATGTTTAACCTGGTAGTCTACCTCCTACCTTACAGCAGGTGAATGTTTAACCTGGTAGTCTACCTCCTACCTTACAGCAGGTGTGTTGAATGTTTAACCTGGTAGTCTACCTCCTACCTTACAGCAGGTGAATGTTTAACCTGGTAGACTACCTCCTACCTTACAGCAGGTGAATGTTTAACCTGGTAGTCTACCTCCTACCTTACAGCAGGTGAATGTTTAACCTGGTAGACTACCTCCTACCTTACAGCAGGTGTTGAATGTTTAACCTGGTAGTCTACCTCCTACCTTACAGCAGGTGAATGTTTAACCTGGTAGTCTACCTCCTACCTTACAGCAGGTGAATGTTTAACCTGGTAGACTACCTCCTACCTTACAGCAGGTGAATGTTTAACCTGGTAGTCTACCTCCTACCTTACAGCAGGTGAATGTTTAACCTGGTAGTCTACCTCCTACCTTACAGCAGGTGAATGTTTAACCTGGTAGTCTACCTCCTACCTTACAGCAGGTGAATGTTTAACCTGGTAGACTACCTCCTACCTTACAGCAGGTGAATGTTTAACCTGGTAGTCTACCTCCTACCTTACAGCAGGTGAATGTTTAACCTGGTAGTCTACCTCCTACCTTACAGCAGGTGAATGTTTAACCTGGTAGACTACCTCCTACCTTACAGCAGGTGAATGTTTAACCTGGTAGACTACCTCCTACCTTACAGCAGGTAATGTTTAACCTGGTAGACTACCTCCTACCTTACAGCAGGTGAATGTTTAACCTGGTAGACTACCTCCTACCTTACAGCAGGTGAATGTTTAACCTGGTAGACTACCTCCTACCTTACAGCAGGTGAATGTTTAACCTGTTAGTCTACCTCCTACCTTACAGCAGGTGTGTTGAATGTTTAACCTGGTAGACTACCTCCTACCTTACAGCAGGTGAATGTTTAACCTGGTAGTCTACCTCCTACCTTACAGCAGGTGTGTTGAATGTTTAACCTGGTAGTCTACCTCCTACCTTACAGCAGGTGAATGTTTAACCTGGTAGTCTACCTCCTACCTTACAGCAGGTGAATGTTTAACCTGGTAGACTACCTCCTACCTTACAGCAGGTGAATGTTTAACCTGGTAGACTACCTCCTACCTTACAGCAGGTGAATGTTTAACCTGGTAGTCTACCTCCTACCTTACAGCAGGTGAATGTTTAACCTGTTAGTCTACCTCCTACCTTACAGCAGGTGAATGTTTAACCTGGTAGTCTACCTCCTACCTTACAGCAGGTGAATGTTTAACCTGGTAGTCTACCTCCTACCTTACAGCAGGTGAATGTTTAACCTGGTAGACTACCTCCTACCTTACAGCAGGTGTGTTGAATGTTTAACCTGGTAGTCTACCTCCTACCAGGTTAATGTTTATTATTTTATTATTATATTTATTATTATTGATTTATTCCTGGCTAGGGTACAGGGTCTGTGCCTGGCTAGGGTACAGGGTCTGTGCCTGGCTAGGGTACAGGGTCTGTGCCTGGCTAGGGTACAGGGTCTGTGCCTGGCTAGGGTACAGGGTCTGTGCCTGGCTAGGGTACAGGGTCTGTGCCTTGCTAGATGACCATAGGCTAACGTGGTTCGGACTCCATAACGTTTCGGCTCCCATGGGTATGAAGATACAGGGAGTACAGCTCCATGAACCTCTGTTCTTGAATTCATTGATCTAACTAATATTGTCAAGCTGTCTGTGTATTAAACTGGTTTGTGGTCGCCATGTTTGTGTAACAACACATCGTGGAGCAAGACTTTATCTCTCCTCTCTCTATATGTTTCTCTCTCTCTTTCCCTTCCCCCTCTCTCTCTTTCTGTTCCTCTGTCCTTCTCTCATTCTCCCCCACTCTCTGTCTCTGCCTCTCTCTCGCTCTTGTTTCTCTCTCTCTTTCCCTTCCCCCTCTCTCTCTTTCTGTTCCTCTTTGCTCTGTCCTTCTCTCATTCTCCCCCACTCTCTCTCTCTGCCTCTCTCGCTCTTGTTTCTCTCTCTCTTTCCCTTCCCCCTCTCTCTCTTTCTGTGCCTCTTTGCTCTGTCCTTCTCTCATTCTCCCCCACTCTCTCTCTCTGCCTCTCTAGCTCTTGTTTTCTCTCTTTTGCTCTCGGTTTCCATCTCACTCACTCACTCCCTTCCTCCTCCCTCCCTCCTTCCGCTCTCTATTGCTCCCTCCCTCCCTCCCTCCCTCCCTCCCTCCCTCCCTCCCTCCCTCCCTCCCTCCCCCCTCCCTCCCTCCCTCTGCTCTCTCTCTCTCTCTCTCTCTCTCTCTCTCTCTCTCTCTCTCTCTCTCTCTCTCTCTCTCTCTCTCTCTGCTCTCTCTCTCTCTCTCTCTCTCTCTCTCTCTCTCTCTCTCTCTCTGCTCTCTCTCTCTCTGCATTCTCCCTCCCTCCCTCTCTCTCTCTCTCTCTCTTCTCTCTCTGCATTCCCTCCCTCCCTCTCACGTTGCACCCTGCCCCTCCCGTTCTCTTTCTCTCTCACATTGCTCCCTGCCCCCATCTCCTCTCTCTTTCTCTCTTTCTCTCTCTACTATTCTCCCTTCCCCCACTGCTGCTGCCTCTTATTTTCCTTCTCCCTCCCTCCCTCCCTCCCTCCCTCCCTCCCTCACTCCACCATTTCTCTCCCTCCCTCCCTCCCTCACTCCACCATTTCTCTCCCTCCCTCCCTCCCTCCCTCACTCCACCATTTCCCTCCCTCCCTCACTCCACCATTTCACTCCCTCCCTCCCTCCCTCCCTCACTCCACCATTTCACTCCCTCCCCTGTTCTCTTTATCCCTTCCCTCCCCCCTCAATCCCTCTTTCATTCCATGCAATCATCTGTTCTAGCTCTCTCTCTCTGCTCTCTTTCTCTCTGCTCACTCTCTCTCCCTCTCTCCCTGTGCTTCCTCCATTACGCCCCCATTTTGTCCTCTCCTCTGAAAGCGTATCCTCCCTCTTCCCTCTTTCCACCATGTTCTCTCCATCTGTTTTCTCCCTCTCTCCTTCATGTTCTCTCCATCTGTTTTCTCCCTCTCTCCTTCATATTCTCTCCATCATGTTGTTCTCCCTCTTCCAGATCATGTATTATACCAACTTTACTGACTGATATTTGATTCAGAAATATGATTTAAACCAACCTCTGTGAATCTGATCTACTTAAAGCTAGTGTTAGTTATCTCTAGAAGTGTCCCAGTGTGTTGTTGTCTAACCATTACTCATTTGAATCATGGTGTCTCACATACTGTCTATTACAACACCAGAGCAGGGGACAGTGTTGAGCCCAGTACTAGTGTAGTGTTGACCAGGGGACAGTGTTGATCCCAGTTTCCCCCAGTACTAGTGTAGTGTTGACCAGGGGACAGTGTTGAGCCCAGTTTCCCCCAGTACTAGTGTAGTGTTGACCAGGGGACAGTGTTGATCCCAGTTTCCCCCAGTACTAGTGTAGTGTTGACCAGGGGACAGTGTTGAGCCCAGTTTCCCCCAGTACTAGTGTAGTGTTGACCAGGGGACAGTGTTGAGCCCAGTTCCCCCAGTACTAGTGTAGTGTTGACCAGGGGACAGTGTTGATCCCAGTTCCCCCAGTACTAGTGTAGTGTTGACCAGGGGACAGTGTTGAGCCCAGTTTCCCCCAGTACTAGTGTAGTGTTGACCAGGGGACAGTGTTGAGCCCAGTTTCCCCCAGTACTAGTGTAGTGTTGACCAGGGGACAGTGTTGAGCCCAGTTTCCCCCAGTACTAGTGTAGTGTTGACCAGGGGACAGTGTTGAGCCCAGTTTCCCCCAGTACTAGTGTAGTGTTGACCAGGGGACAGTGTTGATCCCAGTTTCCCCCAGTACTAGTGTAGTGTTGACCAGGGGACAGTGTTGAGCCCAGTTTCCCCCAGTACTAGTGTAGTGTTGACCAGGGGACAGTGTTGAGCCCAGTTTCCCCCAGTACTAGTGTAGTGTTGACCAGGGGACAGTGTTGAGCCCAGTTTCCCCCAGTACTAGTGTAGTGTTGACCAGGGGACAGTGTTGAGCCCAGTTTCCCCCAGTACTAGTGTAGTGTTGACCAGGGGACAGTGTTGAGCCCAGTTTCCCCAGTACTAGTGTAGTGTTGACCAGGGGACAGTGTTTCCCCCAGTACTAGTGTAGTGTTGACCAGGGGACAGTGTTGAGCCCAGTTTCCCCCAGTACTAGTGTAGTGTTGACCAGGGGACAGTGTTGATCCCAGTTTCCCCCAGTACTAGTGTAGTGTTGACCAGGGGACAGTGTTTCCCCCAGTACTAGTGCAGTGTTGACCAGGGGACAGTGTTTCCCCCAGTACTAGTGTAGTGTTGACCAGGGGACAGTGTTGATCCCAGTTTCCCCCAGTACTAGTGTAGTGTTGACCAGGGGACAGTGTTTCCCCCAGTTTCCCCCAGTACTAGTGTAGTGTTGACCAGGGGACAGTGTTGATCCCAGTTTCCCCCAGTACTAGTGTAGTGTTGACCAGGGGACAGTGTTTCCCCCAGTACTAGTGCAGTGTTGACCAGGGGACAGTGTTTCCCCCAGTACTAGTGTAGTGTTGACCAGGGGACAGTGTTGATCCCAGTTTCCCCCAGTACTAGTGTAGTGTTGACCAGGGGACAGACCAGGGGACAGTGTTGAGCCCAGTTTCCCCCAGTACTAGTGTAGTGTTGACCAGGGGACAGTGTTGATCCCAGTTTCCCCCAGTACTAGTGTAGTGTTGACCAGGGGACAGACCAGGGGACAGTGTTGATCCCAGTTTCCCCCAGTACTAGTGTAGTGTTGACCAGGGGACAGTGTTGATCCCAGTTTCCCCCAGTACTAGTGTAGTGTTGACCAGGGGACAGTGTTGAGCCCAGTTTCCCCCAGTACTAGTGTAGTGTTGACCAGGGGACAGTGTTGATCCCAGTTTCCCCCAGTACTAGTGTAGTGTTGACCAGGGGACAGTGTTTCCCCCAGTACTAGTGCAGTGTTGACCAGGGGACAGTGTTTCCCCCAGTACTAGTGTAGTGTTGACCAGGGGACAGTGTTGATCCCAGTTTCCCCCAGTACTAGTGTAGTGTTGACCAGGGGACAGTGTTGATCCCAGTTTCCCCCAGTACTAGTGTAGTGTTGACCAGGGGACAGTGTTTCCCCCAGTTTCCCCCAGTACTAGTGTAGTGTTGACCAGGGGACAGTGTTGATCCCAGTTTCCCCCAGTACTAGTGTAGTGTTGACCAGGGGACAGTGTTGATCCCAGTTTCCCCCAGTACTAGTGTAGTGTTGACCAGGGGACAGTGTTGATCCCAGTTTCCCCCAGTACTAGTGTAGTGTTGACCAGGGGACAGTGTTGATCCCAGTTTCCCCCAGTACTAGTGTAGTGTTGACCAGGGGACAGACCAGGGGACAGTGTTGATCCCAGTTTCCCCCAGTACTAGTGTAGTGTTGACCAGGGGACAGACCAGGGGACAGTGTTGATCCCAGTTTCCCCCAGTACTAGTGTAGTGTTGACCAGGGGACAGTGTTGAGCCCAGTTTCCCCCAGTACTAGTGTAGTGTTGACCAGGGGACAGTGTTGATCCCAGTTTCCCCCAGTACTAGTGTAGTGTTGACCAGGGGACAGTGTTGATCCCAGTTTCCCCCAGTACTAGTGTAGTGTTGACCAGGGGACAGTGTTGATCCCAGTTTCCCCCAGTACTAGTGTAGTGTTGACCAGGGGACAGTGTTGAGCCCAGTTTCCCCCAGTACTAGTGTAGTGTTGACCAGGGGACAGTGTTGATCCCAGTTTCCCCCAGTACTAGTGTAGTGTTGACCAGGGGACAGTGTTGAGCCCAGTTTCCCCCAGTACTAGTGTAGTGTTGACCAGGGGACAGTGTTGAGCCCAGTTTCCCCCAGTACTAGTGTAGTGTTGACCAGGGGACAGTGTTGAGCCCAGTTTCCCCCACAGTACTAGTGTAGTGTTGACCAGGGGACAGTGTTGAGCCCAGTTTCCCCCAGTACTAGTGTAGTGTTGACCAGGGGACAGACCAGGGGACAGTGTTGAGCCCAGTTTCCCCCAGTACTAGTGTAGTGTTGACCAGGGGACAGTGTTGAGCCCAGTTTCCCCAGTACTAGTGTAGTGTTGACCAGGGGACAGTGTTGAGCCCAGTTTCCCCAGTACTGGTGTAGTGTTGACCAGGGGACAGTGTTGATCCCAGTTTCCCCCAGTACTAGTGTAGTGTTGACCAGGGGACAGTGTTGATCCCAGTTTCCCCCAGTACTAGTGTAGTGTTGACCAGGGGACAGTGTTGATCCCAGTTTCCCCCAGTACTAGTGTAGTGTTGACCAGGGGACAGTGTTGAGCCCAGTTTCCCCAGTACTAGTGTAGTGTTGACCAGGGGACAGTGTTGATCCCAGTTTCCCCAGTACTAGTGTAGTGTTGACCAGGGGACAGTGTTGATCCCAGTTTCCCCCAGTACTAGTGTAGTGTTGACCAGGGGACAGTGTTGAGCCCAGTTTCCCCCAGTACTAGTGTAGTGTTGACCAGGGGACAGTGTTGATCCCAGTTTCCCCCAGTACTAGTGTAGTGTTGACCAGGGGACAGTGTTGAGCCCAGTTTCCCCCAGTACTAGTGTAGTGTTGACCAGGGGACAGACCAGGGGACAGTGTTGAGCCCAGTTTCCCCCAGTACTAGTGTAGTGTTGACCAGGGGACAGTGTTGAGCCCAGTTTCCCCCAGTACTAGTGTAGTGTTGACCAGGGGACAGTGTTGAGCCCAGTTTCCCCCAGTACTAGTGTAGTGTTGACCAGGGGACAGTGTTGAGCCCAGTTTCCCCCAGTACTAGTGTAGTGTTGACCAGGGGACAGTGTTGAGCCCAGTTTCCCCCAGTACTAGTGTAGTGTTGACCAGGGGACAGTGTTGATCCCAGTTTCCCCCAGTACTAGTGTAGTGTTGACCAGGGGACAGTGTTGAGCCCAGTTTCCCCCAGTACTAGTGTAGTGTTGACCAGGGGACAGTGTTGATCCCAGTTTCCCCAGTACTAGTGTAGTGTTGACCAGGGGACAGTGTTGAGCCCAGTTTCCCCCAGTACTAGTGTAGTGTTGACCAGGGGACAGTGTTGATCCCAGTTTCCCCCAGTACTAGTGTAGTGTTGACCAGGGGACAGACCAGGGGACAGTGTTGAGCCCAGTTTCCCCCAGTACTAGTGTAGTGTTGACCAGGGGACAGTGTTGATCCCAGTTTCCCCCAGTACTAGTGTAGTGTTGACCAGGGGACAGTGTTGATCCCAGTTTCCCCCAGTACTAGTGTAGTGTTGACCAGGGGACAGTGTTGATCCCAGTTTCCCCCAGTACTAGTGTAGTGTTGACCAGGGGACAGTGTTGAGCCCAGTTTCCCCCAGTACTAGTGTAGTGTTGACCAGGGGACAGTGTTGATCCCAGTTTCCCCCAGTACTAGTGTAGTGTTGACCAGGGGACAGTGTTGAGCCCAGTTTCCCCCAGTACTAGTGTAGTGTTGACCAGGGGACAGTGTTGATCCCAGTTTCCCCCAGTACTAGTGTAGTGTTGACCAGGGGACAGTGTTGATCCCAGTTTCCCCCAGTACTAGTGTAGTGTTGACCAGGGGACAGTGTTGATCCCAGTTTCCCCCAGTACTAGTGTAGTGTTGACCAGGGGACAGTGTTGAGCCCAGTTTCCCCCAGTACTAGTGTAGTGTTGACCAGGGGACAGTGTTGATCCCAGTTTCCCCCAGTACTAGTGTAGTGTTGACCAGGGGACAGACCAGGGGACAGTGTTGATCCCAGTTTCCCCCAGTACTAGTGTAGTGTTGACCAGGGGACAGTGTTGAGCCCAGTTTCCCCCAGTACTAGTGTAGTGTTGACCAGGGGACAGACCAGGGGACAGTGTTGAGCCCAGTTTCCCCCAGTACTAGTGCAGCGTGACACATCTCCTTCACATAGAGTTGATCAGGCTGTTGATTGGGACCTGTGTTGAGCCCAGTTTCCCCCAGTACTAGTGCAGCGAGACACATCTCCTTCACATAGAGTTGATCAGGCTGTTGATTGGGACCTGTGTTGAGCCCAGTTTCCCCCAGTACTAGTGCAGCGTGACACATCTCCTTCACATAGAGTTGATCAGGCTGTTGATTGGGACCTGTGTTGAGCCCAGTTTCCCCCAGTACTAGTGCAGCGAGACACATCTCCTTCACATAGAGTTGATCAGGCTGTTGATTGGGACCTGTGGAATGTTGTGCCACTCCTCTTCAATCCCAAACATGCTCAATTAGTGACATGTCTGGAGAGGATGCAGGCCATGGAAGAACTGGGACATTTTCAGCTTCCAGGAATTGTGTACAGACCCTTTCGACATGGGACCGTGCATTATAATACTCAAATATGAGGCGATGGTGGCGGCTAAATGGCACGACAATGGGCCTCAGGATCTCATCACAGCATCTCTGTGCATTCAACTTGCCATCGATAAGATGGAATTGTGTTCGTTGTCCGTAGCTTATGCCTGCCCATACCATCTGCCCGGTACAGTTGAAACCGAGATTCATCTGTGAAGGGCACACTTCTCCAGCGTGCCAGTGGTCATCGAAGGTGAGCATTTTCCCACTGAAATCGGTTACGACGCCAAACTGCAGTCATGTCAAGACCCTGGTGAGGATGACGAGCAGATGAGCTTCCCTGAGATGGTTTCTAACAGTTTGTGTATAAATTCTTTGGTTGTGTAAACTCAGTTTCATCAGCTGCCTGGGTGGCTGGTCTCAGACCATCCCACAGGTGAAGAAGCCCAATGTGGACGTCCTGGGCTGCCGTGGGGTTGTGAGGCCGGTGGGGGACCATTCTTGATCCACATGGGGAAAGTGTTTCA